>NW_024543388.1:0-194723 GCF_018167655.1 Microtus oregoni
CCGAGCACTGAGCACCGAGCACCCCGAGCACTGAGCACATAGCACCCTGAGCAATGAGCACCCAGCACCCCGAGCACTGAGCACCCAGCACCCCGAGCACTGAGCACCCAGCACCCCGAGCACTGAGCACCCAGCACCCCGAGCACTATGCACCCAGCACCCCGAGTACTCAGCACCCAGCACCCTGAGCACTGAGCACCCAGCACACTGAGCACTGAGCACAAAGCACGCTGAGTACTGAGCACTGAACACGCCCTGAGCACTGAGCACAAAGCACTCTGAGTACTGAGCACTGAGCACCCTGAGTACTGAGCACTGAGCACCGAGCACCCTGAGTACTGAGCACCCTGAGGACTGAGCACCCAGCACCCTGAGTACTGAGCACCCAGCACCCTGAGCACTGAGCACTGAGCACCCAGCACCCTGAGCACTGAGCACTGAGCACCCAGCACCCCGAGCACTGAGCACCCAGCACCCTGAGCACTGAGCACTGAGCACCCAGCACCCTGAGTACTGAGCACCCAACACTCTAAGCACTGAGCACCCAGCACGCTGAGTACTGAGCACTGAGCACCCAGCACCCTGAGTACTGAGCACCCAGCACCCTGAGTACTGAGCACCCAGCACCCCGAGCACTGAGCACTGAGCAACCTGAGTACTGAGCACTGAGCACACTTAGTACTGAGCACCGAGCACCCTGAGTACTGAGCAAACAGCACCCTGAGCACTGAGCACGGAGCACCCCGAGGACTGAGCACCCAGCACCGTGAGCACTGAGCACCAGGCACCTTGAGTACTGAGCACCGAGCACCCCGAGCACTGAGCACCCAGCACCCTGAGTAATGAGCACCCACCAACCCGAGCACTGAGCACCCAGCACCCTGAGTACTGAGCACCCAGCACCCTGAGTACTGAGCACTGAGCACCCTGAGCACTGAGCACCCAGCACCCCTGAGTACTGAGCACCCAGCAACCTGAGTACTGAGCACTCAGCAACCTGAGTACTGAGCACCGAGCACCCCGAGCACTGAGCACCCAGCACCCTGAGCACTGAGCACCCTGAGGACTGAGCACCCAGCACCCTGAGTACTGAGCACCCAGCACCCTGAGTACTGAGCACCCAGCATCCTGAGTACTGAGCACCGATCACCCTGAGCACTGAGCATCCAGCACCCCGAGCACTGAGCACCCAGCACACTGAGTACTGAGCACCCTGAGTGCTGAGCACCCAGCACCCTGAGTACTGAGCACCCAGCACCCTGAGCACTGAGCACCCAGCACCCTGAGTACTGAGCACCCAGCACCCTGAGTACTTAGCACCCAGCACCTGAGCACTGAGCACCCAGCACCCTGAGTTCTGAGCACCGAGCACCCTGAGTACTGAGCACCCAGCACCCTGAGTACTGAGCACGCAGCACCTGAGTACTGAGCACCGAGCACCCCGAGTACTGAGCACCCAGCACCCTGAGCACTGAGCACCCAGCACCCCGAGCACTGAGCACCCAGCACCCTGAGTACTGAGCATCGAGCACCCCGAGCACTGAGCACCCAGCACCCTGAGCACTGAGCACCCAGCACCCTGAGTACTGAGCACCCAGCACCATGAGTACTGAGCACACAGCACCCTGAGCACTGAGCACCCAGCAACCTGAGTACTGAGCACCCAGCACCCTGAGCACTGAGCACCCAGCACCCTGAGTACTGAGCACCGAGCACCCTGAGCACTGAGCACCCAGCACCCTGAGTACTGAGCACCCAGCACCAAAAGTACTGAGCACCGAGCATCCTGAGCACTGAGCACCGAGCACCCCGAGCACTGAGCACCCAGCACCCTGAGTACTGAGCACCCAGCACCAAGAGTACTGAGCAGCGAGCACCCCGAGCACTGAGCACCCAGCACCCTGTGTAATGAGCACCCAGCACCCTGAGTACTGAGCACCGAGCACCCCGAGTACTGAGCACCCAGCACCCTGAGCACTCAGCACCCAGCACAACGAGCACTGAGCACCCAGCACCCTGAGCACTGAGCACCCTGAGGACTGAGCACCCAGCACCCTGAGTACTGAGCACCCAGCACCCTGAGTACTGAGCACTGAGCACCCTGAGCACTGAGCACCCAGCACCCTGAGTACTGAGCACCCAGCAACCTGAGTACTGAGCACTCAGCAACCTGAGTACTGAGCACCGAGCACCCCGAGCACTGAGCACCCAGCACCCTGAGCACTGAGCACCCTGAGGAACTGAGCACCCCAGCACCCTGAGTACTGAGCACCCAGCACCCTGATTACTGAGCACCCAGCATCCTGAGTACTGAGCACCGATCACCCTGAGCACTGAGCATCCAGCACCCCGAGCACTGAGCACCCAGCACCCTGAGTACTGAGCACCCTGAGTACTGAGCACCCAGCACCCCGAGCACTGAGCACCCAGCACCCTGAGTACTGAGCACCCTGAGTGCTGAGCACCCAGCACCCTGAGTACTGAGCACCCAGCACCCTGAGCACTGAGCACCCAGCACCCTGAGTACTGAGCACCCAGCACCCTGAGTACTTAGCTCCCAGCACCTGAGCACTGAGCACCCAGCACCCTGAGTTCTGAGCACCGAGCACCCTGAGTACTGAGCACCCAGCACCCTGAGTACTGAGCACCCAGCACCCTGAGTACTGAGCACCGAGCACCCCGAGTACTGAGCACCCAGCACCCTGAGCACTGAGCACCTGGCACCCCGAGCACTGAGCACCCAGCACCCTGAGTACTGAGCACCCAGCACCCTGAGTACTGAGCACTGAGCACCCTGAGCACTGAGCACCCAGCACCCTGAATACTGAGCACCCAGCAACCTGAGTACTGAGCACTCAGAAACCTGAATACTGAGCACCGAGCACCCCGAACACTGAGCACCCAGCACCCTGAGCACTGAGCACCCTGAGGACTGAGCACCCAGCACCCTGAGTACTGAGCACCCAGCACCCTGAGTACTGAGCACCCAGCATTATGAGTACTGAGCACCGATCACCCTGAGCACTGAGCATCCAGCACCCCGAGCACTGAGCACCCAGCACCCTGAGTACTGAGCACCCTGAGTACTGAGCACCCAGCACCCCGAGCACTGAGCACCCAACACCCTGAGTACTGAGCACCCTGAGTGCTGAGAACCCAGCACCCTGAGTACTGAGCACCCAGCACCCTGAGCACTGAGCACCCAGCACCCGAGTACTGAGCACCCAGCACCCTGAGTACTTAGCACCCAGCACCTGAGCACTGAGCACCCAGCACCCTGAGTTCTGAGCACCGAGCACCCTGAGTACTGAGCACCCAGCACCCTGAGTACTGAGCACCCAGCACCCTGAGTACTGAGCACCGAGCACCCCGAGTACTGAGTATCCAGCACCCTGAGCACTGAGCACCCAGCACCCCGAGCACTGAGCACCCAGCACCCTGAGTACTGAGCACCGAGCACCCCGAGCACTGAGCACCCAGCACCCTGAGCACTGAGCACCCAGCACCCTGAGTACTGAGCACCCAGCACCATGAGTACTGAGCACACAGCACACTGAGCACTGAGCATCCAGCAACCTGAGTACTGAGCACCCAGCACCCTGAGCACTGAGCACCCAGCACCCTGAGTACTGAGCACCGAGCACCCCGAGCACTGAGCACCCAGCACCCTGAGTACTGAGCACCCAGCACCAAAAGTACTGAGCACCGAGCATCCTGAGCACTGTGCACCGAGCACCCCGAGCACTGAGCACCCAGCACCCTGAGTACTGAGCACCCAGCACCAAGAGTACTGAGCAGCGAGCACCCCGAGCACTGAGCACCCAGCACCCTGTGTAATGAGCACCCAGCACCCTGAGTACTGAGCACCGAGCACCCCGAGTACTGAGCACCCAGCACCCTGAGCACTCAGCACCCAGCACACCGAGCACTGAGCACCCAGCACCCTGAGTACTGAGCTCCCAGCACCCCGAGCCCTGAGCACCCAGCACCCCGAGCACTGAGCACCCAGCACCCCGAGCACTGAGCACCCAGCACCCCGAGCACTGAGCACCCAGCACCCGTAGCACTGAGCACCCAGCACCCCGAGCAATGAGCACCCAGCACCCTGAGTACTGAGCACCCAGCACCCCGAGTACTGAGCACCCAGCAACCTGAGCACCGAGCACCCAGCACCCCGAGCACTGAGCACCCAGCACCCTGAGCACTGAACACCCAGCATCCTGAGTACTGAGCACCGAGCACCAGAGTACTGAGCACCCAGCACCCTGAGCACTGAGCACCGAGCACCCCGAGCACTGAGCACCCAGCACCCTGAGCAATGAGCACCCAGCACCCCGAGCACTGAGCACCCAGCACCCCGATCACTGAGCACCCAGCACCCCGAGCACTATGCACCCAGCACCCCGAGTACTCAGCACCCAGCACCCTGAGCACTGAGCACCCAGCACCCTGAGCACTGAGCACAAAGCACGCTGAGTACTGAGCACTGAACACCCTGAGCACTGAGCACAAAGCACTCTGAGTACTGAGCACTGAGCACCCTGAGTATTGAGCACTGAGCACCGAGCACCCTGAGTACTGAGCACCCTGAGGACTGAGCACCCAGCACCCTGAGTACTGAGCACCCAGCACCCAGAGCACTGAGCACCGAGCACCCTGAGTACTGAACACCCAGCACCCTGAACACTGAGCACTGAGCACTCAGCACCCTGAGCACTGAGCACTGAGCACCCAGCACCCCGAGCACTGAGGCACCCAGCACCCTGAGCACCCAGCACCGTGAACACTGAGCACCCTGAGCACTGAGCACCCTGAGCACTGAGCACCCAGCACCCTGAGTACTGAGCTCCCAACACTCTAAGCACTGAGCACCCAGCACCCTGAGTACTGAGCACCCAGCACCCTGAGTACTGAGCACCCAGCACCCCGAGCACTGAGCACTGAGTAACCTGAGTACTGAGCACTGAGCACCCTTAGTACTGAGCACCGAGCAACCTGAGTACTGAGCACCCAGCACCCTGAGCACTGAGCACGGAGCACCCCGAGGACTGAGCACCCAGCACCGTGAGCACTGAGAACAAAGCACCTTGAGTACTGAGCACCGAGCACCCCGAGCACTGAGCACCCAGCACCCTGAGTAATGAGCACCCACCAACCCGAGCACAGAGCACCCAGCACCCTGAGTACTGAGCACCCAGCACCCTGAGTACTGAGCACTGAGCACCCTGAGCACTGAGCACCCAGCACCCTGAGTACTGAGCACCCAGCAACCTGAGTACTGAGCACTCAGCAACCTGAGTACTGAGCACCCAGCACCCTGAGCACTGAGCACCCTGAGGACTGAGCACCCAGCACCCTGAGTACTGAGCACCCAGCACCCTGAGTACTGAGCACTGAGCACCCTGAGCACTGAGCACCCAGCACCCTGAGTACTGAGCACCCAGCAACCTGAGTACTGAGCACTCAGCAACCTGAGTACTGAGCACCGAGCAACCCGAGCACTGAGCACCCAGCACACTGAGCACTGATCACCCTGAGGACTGAGCACCCAGCACCCTGAGTACTGAGCACCCAGCACCCTGAGTACTGAGCACCCAGCATCCTGAGTACTGAGCACCGATCACCCTGAGCACTGAGCATCCAGCACCCCGAGCACTGAGCACCCAGCACCCTGAGTACTGAGCAACCTGAGTACTGAGCACCCAGCACCCCGAGCACTGAGCACCCAGCACCCTGAGCACTGAGCACCCTGAGTGCTGAGCACCCAGCACCCTGAGTACTGAGCACCCAGCACCCTGAGCACTGAGCACCCAGCACCCTGAGTACTGAGCACCCAGCACCCTGAGTACTTAGCACCCAGCACCTGAGCACTGAGCACCCAGCACCCTGAGTTCTGAGCACCGAGCACCCTGAGTACTGAGCACCCAGCACCCTGAGTACTGAGCACCCATCACCCTGAGTACTGAGCACCGAGCACCCCGAGTACTGAGCACCCAGCACCCTGAGCACTGAGCACCCGGCACCCCGAGCACTGAGCACCCAGCACCCTGAGTACTGAGCACCCAGCACTCTGAGTACTGAGCACTGAGCACCCTGAGCACTGAGCACCCAGCACCCTGAGTACTGAGCACCCAGCAACCTGAGTACTGAGCACTCAGCAACCTGAGTACTGAGCACCGAGCACCCCGAGCACTGAGCACCCAGCACCCTGAGCACTGAGCACCCTGAGGACTGAGCACCCAGCACCCTGAGTACTGAGCACCCAGCACCCTGAGTACTGAGCACCCAGCATCCTGAGTACTGAGCACCGATCACCCTGAGCACTGAGCATCCAGCACCCCGAGCACTGAGCACCCAGCACCCTGAGTACTGAGCACCCTGAGTACTGAGCACCCAGCACCCCGAGCACTGAGCACCCAACACCCTGAGTACTGAGCACCCTGAGTGCTGAGCACCCAGCACCCTGAGTACTGAGCACCCAGCACCCTGAGCACTGAGCACCCAGCACCCTGAGTACTGAGCACCCAGCACCCCGAGCACTGAGCACCCAGCACCCTGAGCACCCAGCACCGTGAACACTGAGCACCCTGAGCACTGAGCACCCTGAGCACTGAGCACCCAGCACCCTGAGTACTGAGCTCCCAACACTCTAAGCACTGAGCACCCAGCACCCTGAGTACTGAGCACCCAGCACCCTGAGTACTGAGCACCCAGCACCCCGAGCACTGAGCACTGAGTAACCTGAGTACTGAGCACTGAGCACCCTTAGTACTGAGCACCGAGCAACCTGAGTACTGAGCACCCAGCACCCTGAGCACTGAGCACGGAACACCCCGAGGACTGAGCACCCAGCACCGTGAGCACTGAGAACAAAGCACCTTGAGTACTGAGCACCGAGCACCCCGAGCACTGAGCACCCAGCACCCTGAGTAATGAGCACCCACCAACCCGAGCACAGAGCACCCAGCACCCTGAGTACTGAGCACCCAGCACCCTGAGTACTGAGCACTGAGCACCCTGAGCACTGAGCACCCAGCACCCTGAGTACTGAGCACCCAGCAACCTGAGTACTGAGCACTCAGCAACCTGAGTACTGAGCACCCAGCACCCTGAGCACTGAGCACCCTGAGGACTGAGCACCCAGCACCCTGAGTACTGAGCACCCAGCACCCTGAGTACTGAGCACTGAGCACCCTGAGCACTGAGCACCCAGCACCCTGAGTACTGAGCACCCAGCAACCTGAGTACTGAGCACTCAGCAACCTGAGTACTGAGCACCGAGCACCCCGAGCACTGAGCACCCAGCACACTGAGCACTGAGCACCCTGAGGACTGAGCACCCAGCACCCTGAGTACTGAGCACCCAGCACCCTGAGTACTGAGCACCCAGCATCCTGAGTACTGAGCACCGATCACCCTGAGCACTGAGCATCCAGCACCCCGAGCACTGAGCACCCAGCACCCTGAGTACTGAGCACCCTGAGTACTGAGCACCCAGCACCCCGAGCACTGAGCACCCAGCACCCTGAGCACTGAGCACCCTGAGTGCTGAGCACCCAGCACCCTGAGTACTGAGCACCCAGCACCCTGAGCACTGAGCACCCAGCACCCTGAGTACTGAGCACCCAGCACCCTGAGTACTTAGCACCCAGCACCTGAGCACTGAGCACCCAGCACCCTGAGTTCTGAGCACCGAGCACCCTGAGTACTGAGCACCCAGCACCCTGAGTACTGAGCACCCATCACCCTGAGTACTGAGCACCGAGCACCCCGAGTACTGAGCACCCAGCACCCTGAGCACTGAGCACCCGGCACCCCGAGCACTGAGCACCCAGCACCCTGAGTACTGAGCACCCAGCACCCTGAGTACTGAGCACTGAGCACCCTGAGCACTGAGCACCCAGCACCCTGAGTACTGAGCACCCAGCAACCTGAGTACTGAGCACTCAGCAACCTGAGTACTGAGCACCGAGCACCCCGAGCACTGAGCACCCAGCACCCTGAGCACTGAGCACCCTGAGGACTGAGCACCCAGCACCCTGAGTACTGAGCACCCAGCACCCTGAGTACTGAGCACCCAGCATCCTGAGTACTGAGCACCGATCACCCTGAGCACTGAGCATCCAGCACCCCGAGCACTGAGCACCCAGCACCCTGAGTACTGAGCACCCTGAGTACTGAGCACCCAGCACCCCGAGCACTGAGCACCCAACACCCTGAGTACTGAGCACCCTGAGTGCTGAGCACCCAGCACCCTGAGTACTGAGCACCCAGCACCCTGAGCACTGAGCACCCAGCACCCTGAGTACTGAGCACACAGCACCCTGAGTACTTAGCACCCAGCACCTGAGCACTGAGCACCCAGCACCCTGAGTTCTGAGCACCGAGCACCATGAGTACTGAGCACCCAGCACCCTGAGTACTGAGCACCCAGCACCCTGTGTACTGAGCACCGAGCACCCCGAGTACTGAGTACCCAGCACCCTGAGCACTGAGCACCCAGCACCCTGAGTACTGAGCACCGAGCACCCTGAGCACTGAGCACCCAGCACCCTGAGCACTGAGCACCCAGCACCCTGAGTACTGAGCACCCAGCACCATGAGTACTGAGCACACAGCACCCTGAGCACTGAGCACCCAGCAACCTGAGTACTGAGCACCCAGCACCCTGAGCACTGAGCACCCAGCACCCTGAGTACTGAGCACCGAGCACCCCGAGCACTGAGCACCCAGCACCCTGAGTACTGAGCACCCAGCACCAAAAGTACTGAGCACCGAGCATCCTGAGCACTGAGCACCGAGCACCCCGAGCACTGAGCACCCAGCACCCTGAGTACTGAGCACCCAGCACCAAGAGTACTGAGCAGCGAGCACCCCGAGCACTGAGCACCCAGAACCCTGTGTAATGAGCACCCAGCACCCTGAGTACTGAGCACCGAGCACCCCGAGTACTGAGCACCCAGCACCCTGAGCACTCAGCACCCAGCACACCGAGCACTGAGCACCCAGCACCCTGAGTACTGAGCTCCCAGCACCCCGAGCCCTGAGCACCCAGCGCCCCGAGCACTGAGCACCCAGCACCCCGAGCACTGAGCACCCAGCACCGGTAGCACTGAGCACCCAGCACCCCGAGCAATGAGCACCCAGCACCCTGAGTACTGAGCACCCAGCACCCCGAGTACTGAGCACCCAGCAACCTGAGCACCGAGCACCCAGCACCCCGAGCACTGAGCACCCAGCATCCTGAGCACTGAACACCCAGCACCCTGAGTACTGAGCACCGAGCACCCCGAGTACTGAGCACCCAGCACCCCGAGCACTGAGCACCGAGCACCCCGAGCACTGAGCACCCAGCACCCTGAGCAATGAGCACCCAGCACCCCGAGCACTGAGCACCCAGCACCCCGAGCACTGAGCACCCAGCACCCCGAGCACTGAGCACCCAGCACCCCGAGCACTATGCACCCAGCTCCCCGAGTACTCAGCACCCAGCACCCTGAGCACTGAGCACCCAGCACCCTGAGCACTGAGCACAAAGCACGCTGAGTACTGAGCACTGAACACCCTGAGCACTGAGCACAAAGCACTCTGAGTACTGAGCACTGAGCACCCTGAGTACTGAGCACTGAGCACCGAGCACCCTGAGTACTGAGCACCCTGAGGACTGAGCACCCAGCACCCTGAGTACTGAGCACCCAGCAACCAGAGCACTGAGCACCGAGCACCCTGAGTACTGAACACCCAGCACCCTGAGCACTGAGCACTCAGCACCCTGAGCACTGAGCACTGAGCACCCAGCACCCCGAGCACTGAGCACCCAGCACCCTGAGCACCCAGCACCGTGAACACTGAGCACCCTGAGCACTGAGCACCCTGAGCACTGAGCACTGAGCACCCAGCACCCTGAGTACTGAGCTCCCAACACTCTAAGCACTGAGCACCCAGGACGCTGAGTACTGAGCACTGAGCACCCAGCACCCTGAGTACTGAGCACCCAGCACCCTGAGTACTGAACACCCAGCACCCCGAGCACTGAGCACTGAGCAACCTGAGTACTGAGCACTGAGCACCCTTAGTACTGAGCACCGAGCACCCTGAGTACTGAGCACCCAGCACCCTGAGCACTGAGCACGGAGCACACCGAGGACTGAGCACCCAGCACCGTGAGCACTGAGAACCCAGCACCTTGAGTACTGAGCACCGAGCACCCCGAGCACTGAGCACCCAGCACCCTGAGTAATGAGCACCCACCAACCCGAGCACAGAGCACCCAGCACCCTGAGTACTGAGCACCCAGCACACTGAGTACTGAGCACTGAGCACCCTGAGCACTGAGCACCCAGCACCCTGAGTACTGAGCACCCAGCAACCTGAGTACTGAGCACTCAGCAACCTGAGTACTGAGCACCCAGCACCCTGAGCACTGAGCACCCTGAGGACTGAGCACCCAGCACCCTGAGTACTGAGCACCCAGCACCCTGAGTACTGAGCACTGAGCACCCTGAGCACTGAGCACCCAGCACCCTGAGTACTGAGCACCCAGCAACCTGAGTACTGAGCACTCAGCAACCTGAGTACTGAGCACCGAGCACCCCGAGCACTGAGCACCCAGCACCCTGAGCACTGAGCACCCTGAGGACTGAGCACCCAGCACCCTGAGTACTGAGCACCCAGCACCCTGAGTACTGAGCACCCAGCATCCTGAGTACTGAGCACCGATCACCCTGAGCACTGAGCATCCAGCACCCCGAGCACTGAGCACCCAGCACCCTGAGTACTGAGCACCCTGAGTACTGAGCACCCAGCACCCCGAGCACTGAGCACCCAGCACCCTGAGTACTGAGCACCCTGAGTGCTGAGCACCCAGCACCCTGAGTACTGAGCACCCAGCACCCTGAGCACTGAGCACCCAGCACCCTGAGTACTGAGCACCCAGCAACCTGAGTACTTAGCACCCAGCACCTGAGCACTGAGCACCCAGCACCCTGAGTTCTGAGCACCGAGCACCCTGAGTACTGAGCACCCAGCACCCTGAGTACTGAGCACCCAGCACCCTGAGTACTGAGCACCGAGCACCCCGAGTACTGAGCACCCAGCAGCCCGAGTACTGAGCACCCAGCACCCTGAGCACTCAGCACCCAGCACACCGAGCACTGAGCACCCAGCACCCTGAGTACTGAGCTCCCAGCACCCCGAGCCCTGAGCACCCAGCGCCCCGAGCACTGAGCACCCAGCACCCCGAGCACTGAGCACCCAGCACCGGTAGCACTGAGCACCCAGCACCCCGAGCAATGAGCACCCAGCACCCTGAGTACTGAGCACCCAGCACCCCGAGTACTGAGCACCCAGCAACCTGAGCACGGAGCACCCAGCACCCCGAGCACTGAGCACCCAGCATCCTGAGCACTGAACACCCAGCACCCTGAGTACTGAGCACCGAGCACCCCGAGTACTGAGCACCCAGCACCCCGAGCACTGAGCACCGAGCACCCCGAGCACTGAGCACCCAGCACCCTGAGCAATGAGCACCCAGCACCCCGAGCACTGAGCACCCAGCACCCCGAGCACTGAGCACCCAGCACCCCGAGCACTGAGCACCCAGCACCCCGAGCACTATGCACCCAGCACCCCGAGTACTCAGCACCCAGCACCCTGACCACTGAGCACCCAGCACCCTGAGCACTGAGCACAAAGCACGCTGAGTACTGAGCACTGAACACCCTGAGCACTGAGCACAAAGCACTCTGAGTACTGAGCACTGAGCACCCTGAGTACTGAGCACTGAGCACCGAGCACCCTGAGTACTGAGCACCCTGAGGACTGAGCACCCAGCACCCTGAGTACTGAGCACCCAGCACCCAGAGCACTGAGCACCGAGCACCCTGAGTACTGAACACCCAGCAACCTGAGCACTGAGCACTCAGCACCCTGAGCACTGAGCACTGAGCACCCAGCACCCCGAGCACTGAGCACCCAGCACCCTGAGTACTGAGCTCCCAACACTCTAAGCACTGAGCACCCAGGACGCTGAGTACTGAGCACTGAGCACCCAGCACCCTGAGTACTGAGCACCCAGCACCCTGAGTACTGAGCACCCAGCACCCCGAGCACTGAGCACTGAGCAACCTGAGTACTGAGCACTGAGCACCCTTAGTACTGAGCACCGAGCACCCTGAGTACTGAGCACCCAGCACGCTGAGCACTGAGCACGGAGCACCCCGAGGACTGAGCACCCAGCACCGTGAGCACTGAGAACCCAGCACCTTGGGTACTGAGCACCGAGCACCCCGAGCACTGAGCACCCAGCACCCTGAGTAATGAGCACCCACCAACCCGAGCACAGAGCACCCAGCACCCTGAGTACTGAACAACCAGCACCCTGAGTACTGAGCACTGAGCACCCTGAGCACTGAGCACCCAGCACCCTGAGTACTGAGCACCCAGCAACCTGAGTACTGAGCACTCAGCAACCTGAGTACTGAGCACCCAGCACCCTGAGCACTGAGTACCCTGAGGACTGAGCACCCAGCACCCTGAGTACTGAGCACCCAGCACCCTGAGTATTGAGCACTGAGCACCCTGAGCACTGAGCACCAAGCACCCTGAGTACTGAGCACCCAGCAACCTGAGTACTGAGCACTCAGCAACCTGAGTACTGAGCACCGAGCACCCCGAGCACTGAGCACCCAGCACCCTGAGCACTGAGCACCCTGAGGACTGAGCACCCAGCACCCTGAGTACTGAGCACCTAGCACCCTGAGTACTGAGCACCCAGCATCCTGAGTACTGAGCACCGATCACCCTGAGCACTGAGCATCCAGCACCCCGAGCACTGAGCACCCAGCACCCTGAGTACTGAGCACCCTGAGTACTGAGCACCCAGCACCCCGAGCACTGAGCACCCAGCACCCTGAGTACTGAGCACCCTGAGTGCTGAGCACCCAGCACCCTGAGTACTGAGCACCCAGCACCCTGAGCACTGAGCACCCAGCACCCTGAGTACTGAGCACCCAGCACCCTGAGTACTTAGCACCCAGCACCTGAGCACTGAGCACCCAGCACCCTGAGTTCTGAGCACCGAGCACCCTGAGTACTGAGCACCCAGCACCCTGAGTACTGAGCACCCAGCACCCTGAGAACTGAGCACCGAGCACCCCGAGTACTGAGCACCCAGCACCCTGAGCACTGAGCACCCGGCACCCCGAGCACTGAGCACCCAGCACCCTGAGTACTGAGCACCCAGCACCCTGAGTACTGAGCACTGAGCACCCTGAGCACTGAGCACCCAGCACCCTGAGTACTGAGCACCCAGCAACCTGAGTACTGAGCACTCAGCAACCTGAGTACTGAGCACCGAGCACCCCGAGCACTGAGCACCCAGCACCCTGAGCACTGAGCACCCTGAGGACTGAGCACCCAGCACCCTGAGTACTGAACACCCAGCACCCCGAGCACTGAGCACTGAGCAACCTGAGTACTGAGCACTGAGCACCCTTAGTACTGAGCACCGAGCACCCTGGGTACTGAGCACCCAGCACCCTGAGCACTGAGCACGGAGCACCCCGAGGACTGAGCACCCAGCACCGTGAGCACTGAGAACCCAGCACCTTGAGTACTGAGCACCGAGCACCCCGAGCACTGAGCACCCAGCACCCTGAGTAATGAGCACCCACCAACCCGAGCACAGAGCACCCAGCACCCTGAGTACTGAGCACCCAGCACCCTGAGTACTGAGCACTGAGCACCCTGAGCACTGAGCACCCAGCACCCTGAGTACTGAGCACCCAGCAACCTGAGTACTGAGCACTCAGCAACCTGAGCACTGAGCACCCAGCACCCTGAGCACTGAGCACCCTGAGGACTGAGCACCCAGCACCCTGAGTACTGAGCACCCAGCACCCTGAGTACTGAGCACTGAGCACCCTGAGCACTGAGCACCCAGCACCCTGAGTACTGAGCACCCAGCAACCTGAGTACTGAGCACTCAGCAACCTGAGTACTGAGCACCGAGCACCCCGAGCACTGAGCACCCAGCACCCTGAGCACTGAGCACCCTGAGGACTGAGCACCCAGCACCCTGAGTACTGAGCACCCAGCACCCTGAGTACTGAGCACCCAGCATCCTGAGTACTGAGCACCGATCACCCTGAGCACTGAGCATCCAGCACCCCGAGCACTGAGCACCCAGCACCCTGAGTACTGAGCACCCTGAGTACTGAGCACCCAGCACCCCGAGCACTGAGCACCCAGCACCCTGAGTACTGAGCACCCTGAGTGCTGAGCACCCAGCACCCTGAGTACTGAGCACCCAGCACACTGAGCACTGAGCACCCAGCACCCTGAGTACTGAGCACCCAGCACCCTGAGTACTTAGCACCCAGCACCTGAGCACTGAGCACCCAGCACCCTGAGTTCTGAGCACCGAGCACCCTGAGTACTGAGCACCCAGCACCCTGAGTACTGAGCACCCAGCACCCTGAGTACTGAGCACCGAGCACCCCGAGTACTGAGCACCCAGCACCCCGAGTACTGAGCACCCAGCACCCTGAGCACTCAGCACCCAGCACACCGAGCACTGAGCACCCAGCACCCTGAGTACTGAGCTCCCAGCACCCCGAGCCCTGAGCACCCAGCACCCCGAGCACTGAGCACCCAGCACCCCGAGCACTGAGCACCCAGCACCGGTAGCACTGAGCACCCAGCACCCCGAGCAATGAGCACCCAGCACCCTGAGTACTGAGCACCCAGCACCCCGAGTACTGAGCACCCAGCAACCTGAGCACCGAGCACCCAGCACCCCGAGCACTGAGCACCCAGCATCCTGAGCACTGAACACCCAGCACCCTGAGTACTGAGCACCGAGCACCCCGAGTACTGAGCACCCACCACCCCGAGCACTGAGCACCGAGCACCCCGAGCACTGAGCACCCAGCACCCTGAGCAATGAGCACCCAGCACCCCGAGCACTGAGCACCCAGCACCCCGAATACTGAGCACCCAGCACCCCGAGCACTGAGCACCCAGCACCCCGAGCACTATGCACCCAGCACCCCGAGCACTATGCACCCAGCACCCTGACCACTGAGCACCCAGCACCCTGAGCACTGAGTACAAAGCACGCTGAGTACTGAGCACTGAACACCCTGAGCACTGAGCACAAAGCACTCTGAGTACTGAGCACTGAGCACCCTGAGTACTGAGCACTGAGCACCGAGCACCCTGAGTACTGAGCACCCTGAGGACTGAGCACCCAGCACCCTGAGTACTGAGCACCCAGCACCCAGAGCACTGAGCACCGAGCACCCTGAGTACTGAACACCCAGCAACCTGAGCACTGAGCACTCAGCACCCTGAGCACTGAGCACTGAGCACCCAGCACCCCGAGCACTGAGCACCCAGCACCCTGAGTACTGAGCTCCCAACACTCTAAGCACTGAGCACCCAGGACGCTGAGTACTGAGCACTGAGCACCCAGCACCCTGAGTACTGAGCACCCAGCACCCTGAGTACTGAGCACCCAGCACCCCGAGCACTGAGCACTGAGCAACCTGAGTACTGAGCACTGAGCACCCTTAGTACTGAGCACCGAGCACCCTGAGTACTGAGCACCCAGCACCCTGAGCACTGAGCACGGAGCACCCCGAGGACTGAGCACCCAGCACCGTGAGCACTGAGAACCCAGCACCTTGAGTACTGAGCACCGAGCACCCCGAGCACTGAGCACCCAGCACCCTGAGTAATGAGCACCCACCAACCCGAGCACAGAGCACCCAGCACCCTGAGTACTGAACAACCAGCACCCTGAGTACTGAGCACTGAGCACCCTGAGCACTGAGCACCCAGCACCCTGAGTACTGAGCACCCAGCAACCTGAGTACTGAGCACTCAGCAACCTGAGTACTGAGCACCCAGCACCCTGAGCACTGAGTACCCTGAGGACTGAGCACCCAGCACCCTGAGTACTGAGCACCCAGCACCCTGAGTACTGAGCACTGAGCACCCTGAGCACTGAGCACCCAGCACACTGAGTACTGAGCACCCAGCAACCTGAGTACTGAGCACTCAGCAACCTGAGTACTGAGCACCGAGCACCCCGAGCACTGAGCACCCAGCACCCTGAGCACTGAGCACCCTGAGGACTGAGCACCCAGCACCCTGAGTACTGAGCACCTAGCACCCTGAGTACTGAGCACCCAGCATCCTGAGTACTGAGCACCGATCACCCTGAGCACTGAGCATCCAGCACCCCGAGCACTGAGCACCCAGCACCCTGAGTACTGAGCACCCTGAGTACTGAGCACCCAGCACCCCGAGCACTGAGCACCCAGCACCCTGAGTACTGAGCACCCTGAGTGCTGAGCACCCAGCACCCTGAGTACTGAGCACCCAGCACCCTGAGCACTGAGCACCCAGCACCCTGAGTACTGAGCACCCAGCACCCTGAGTACTTAGCACCCAGCACCTGAGCACTGAGCACCCAGCACCCTGAGTTCTGAGCACCGAGCACCCTGAGTACTGAGCACCCAGCACCCTGAGTACTGAGCACCCAGCACCCTGAGAACTGAGCACCGAGCACCCCGAGTACTGAGCACCCAGCACCCTGAGCACTGAGCACCCGGCACCCCGAGCACTGAGCACCCAGCACCCTGAGTACTGAGCACCCAGCACCCTGAGTACTGAGCACTGAGCACCCTGAGCACTGAGCACTGAGCACCCAGCACCCTGAGTACTGAGCACCCATCAACCTGAGTACTGAGCACTCAGCAACCTGAGTACTGAGCACCGAGCACCCCGAGCACTGAGCACCCAGCACCCTGAGCACTGAGCACCCTGAGGACTGAGCACCCAGCACCCTGAGTACTGAGCACCCAGCACCCTGAGTACTGAGCACCCAGCATCCTGAGTACTGAGCACCGATCACCCTGAGCACTGAGCATCCAGCACCCCGAGCACTGAGCACCCAGCACCCTGAGTACTGAGCACCCTGAGTACTGAGCACCCAGCACCCCGAGCACTGAGCACCCAACACCCTGAGTACTGAGCACCCTGAGTGCTGAGCACCCAGCACCCTGAGTACTGAGCACCCAGCACCCTGAGCACTGAGCACCCAGCACCCGAGTACTGAGCACCCAGCACCCTGAGTACTTAGCACCCAGCACCTGAGCACTGAGCACCCAGCACCCTGAGTTCTGAGCACCGAGCACCCTGAGTACTGAGCACCCAGCACCCTGAGTACTGAGCACCGAGCACCCCGAGTACTGAGTACCCAGCACCCTGAGCACTGAGCACCCAGCACCCCGAGCACTGAGCACCCAGCACCCTGAGTACTGAGCACCGAGCACCCTGAGCACTGAGCACCCAGCACCCTGAGCACTGAGCACCCAGCACCCTGAGTACTGAGCACCCAGCACCATGAGTACTGAGCACACAGCACCCTGAGCACTGAGCACCCAGCAACCTGAGTACTGAGCACCCAGCACCCTGAGCACTGAGCACCCAGCACCCTGAGTACTGAGCACCGAGCACCCCGAGCACTGAGCACCCAGCACCCTGAGTACTGAGCACCCAGCACCAAAAGTACTGAGCACCGAGCATCCTGAGCAATGAGCACCGAGCACCCCGAGCACTGAGCACCCAGCACCCTGAGTACTGAGCACCCAGCACCAAGAGTACTGAGCAGCGAGCACCCCGAGCACTGAGCACCCAGCACCCTGTGTAATGAGCACCCAGCACCCTGAGTACTGAGCACCGAGCACCCCGAGTACTGAGCACCCAGCACCCTGAGCACTCAGCACCCAGCACACCGAGCACTGAGCACCCAGCACCCTGAGTACTGAGCTCCCAGCACCCCGAGCCCTGAACACCCAGCGCCCCGAGCACTGAGCATCCAGCACCCCGAGCACTGAGCACCCAGCACCCTGAGTACTGAGCACCCAGCATCCTGAGTACTGAGCACCGATCACCCTGAGCACTGAGCATCCAGCACCCCGAGCACTGAGCACCCAGCACCCTGAGTACTGAGCACCCTGAGTACTGAGCACCCAGCACCCCGAGCACTGAGCACCCAGCACCCTGAGTACTGAGCACCCTGAGTGCTGAGCACACAGCACCCTGAGTACTGAGCACCCAGCACCCTGAGCACTGAGCACCCAGCACCCTGAGTACTGAGCACCCAGCACCCTGAGTACTTAGCACCCAGCACCTGAGCACTGAGCACCCAGCACCCTGAGTTCTGAGCACCGAGCACCCTGAGTACTGAGCACCCAGCACCCTGAGTACTGAGCACCCAGCACCCTGAGTACTGAGCACCGAGCACCCCGAGTACTGAGCACCCAGCACCCCGAGTACTGAGCACCCAGCACCCTGAGCACTCAGCACCCAGCACACCGAGCACTGAGCACCCAGCACCCTGAGTACTGAGCTCCCAGCACCCCGAGCCCTGAGCACCCAGCACCCCGAGCACTGAGCACCCAGCACCCCGAGCACTGAGCACCCAGCACCGGTAGCACTGAGCACCCAGCACCCCGAGCACTATGCACCCAGCACCCTGACCACTGAGCACCCAGCACCCTGAGCACTGAGCACAAAGCACGCTGAGTACTGAGCACTGAACACCCTGAGCACTGAGCACAAAGCACTCTGAGTACTGAGCACTGAGCACCCTGAGTACTGAGCACTGAGCACCGAGCACCCTGAGGACTGAGCACCCTGAGGACTGAGCACCCAGCACCCTGAGTACTGAGCACCCAGCACCCAGAGCACTGAGCACCGAGCACCCTGAGTACTGAACACCCAGCAACCTGAGCACTGAGCACTCAGCACCCTGAGCACTGAGCACTGAGCACCCAGCACCCCGAGCACTGAGCACCCAGCACCCTGAGTACTGAGCTCCCAACACTCTAAGCACTGAGCACCCAGGACGCTGAGTACTGAGCACTGAGCACCCAGCACCCTGAGTACTGAGCACCCAGCACCCTGAGTACTGAGCACCCAGCACCCCGAGCACTGAGCACTGAGCAACCTGAGTACTGAGCACTGAGCACCCTTAGTACTGAGCACCGAGCACCCTGAGTACTGAGCACCCAGCACCCTGAGCACTGAGCACGGAGCACCCCGAGGACTGAGCACCCAGCACCGTGAGCACTGAGAACACAGCACCTTGAGTACTGAGCAACGAGCACCCCGAGCACTGAGCACCCAGCACCCTGAGTAATGAGCACCCACCAACCCGAGCACAGAGCACCCAGCACCCTGAGTACTGAACAACCAGCACCCTGAGTACTGAGCACTGAGCACCCTGAGCACTGAGCACCCAGCACCCTGAGTACTGAGCACCCAGCAACCTGAGTACTGAGCACTCAGCAACCTGAGTACTGAGCACCCAGCACCCTGAGCACTGAGTACCCTGAGGACTGAGCACCCAGCACCCTGAGTACTGAGCACCCAGCACCCTGAGTACTGAGCACTGAGCACCCTGAGCACTGAGCACCCAGCACACTGAGTACTGAGCACCCAGCAACCTGAGTACTGAGCACTCAGCAACCTGAGTACTGAGCACCGAGCACCCCGAGCACTGAGCACCCAGCACCCTGAGCACTGAGCACCCTGAGGACTGAGCACCCAGCACCCTGAGTACTGAGCACCTAGCACCCTGAGTACTGAGCACCCAGCATCCTGAGTACTGAGCACCGATCACCCTGAGCACTGAGCATCCAGCACCCCGAGCACTGAGCACCCAGCACCCTGAGTACTGAGCACCCTGAGTACTGAGCACCCAGCACCCCGAGCACTGAGCACCCAGCACCCTGAGTACTGAGCACCCTGAGTGCTGAGCACCCAGCACCCTGAGTACTGAGCACCCAGCACCCTGAGCACTGAGCACCCAGCAACCTGAGTACTGAGCACCCAGCACCCTGAGTACTGAGCACTGAGCACCCTGAGCACTGAGCACCCAGCACCCTGAGTTCTGAGCACCGAGCACCCTGAGTACTGAGCACGCAGCACCCTGAGTACTGAGCACCCAGCACCCTGAGTACTGAGCACCGAGCACCCCGAGTACTGAGTACCCAGCACCCTGAGCACTGAGCACCCAGCACCCCGAGCACTGAGCACCCAGCACCCTGAGTACTGAGCACCGAGCACCCTGAGCACTGAGCACCCAGCACCCTGAGCACTGAGCACCCAGCACCCTGAGTACTGAGCACCCAGCACCATGAGTACTGAGCACACAGCACCCTGAGCACTGAGCACCCAGCAACCTGAGTACTGAGCACCCAGCACCCTGAGCACTGAGCACCCAGCACCCTGAGTACTGAGCACCGAGCACCCCGAGCACTGAGCACCCAGCACCCTGAGTACTGAGCACCCAGCACCAAAATACTGAGCACCGAGCATCCTGAGCACTGAGCACCGAGCACCCCGAGCACTGAGCACCCAGCACCCTGAGTACTGAGCACCCAGCACCAAGAGTACTGAGCAGCGAGCACCCCGAGCACTGAGCACCCAGCACCCTGTGTAATGAGCACCCAGCACCCTGAGTACTGAGCACCGAGCACCCCGAGTACTGAGCACCCAGCACCCTGAGCACTCAGCACCCAGCACACCGAGCACTGAGCACCCAGCACCCTGAGTACTGAGCTCCCAGCACCCCAAGCCCTGAGCACCCAGCGCCCCGAGCACTGAGCACCCAGCACCCCGAGCACTGAGCACCCAGCACCCTGAGAACTGAGCACACAGCACCCCGAGTACTGAGCACCCAGCAACCTGAGCACCGAGCACCCAGCACCCCGAGCACTGAGCACCCAGCACCCTGAGCACTGAACACCCAGCACCCTGAGTACTGAGCACCGAGCACCCCGAGTACTGAGCACCCAGCACCCCGAGCACTGAGCACCGAGCACCCCGAGCACTGAGCACCCAGCACCCTGAGCAATGAGCACCCAGCACCCCGAGCACTGAGCACCCAGCACCCCGAGCACTGAGCACCCAGCACCCCGAGCACTGAGCACCCAGCACCCCGAGCACTATGCACCCAGCACCCCGAGTACTCAGCACCCAGCACCCTGAGCACTGAGCACCCAGCACCCTGAGCACTGAGCACAAAGCACGCTGAGTACTGAGCACTGAACACCCTGAGCACTGAGCACAAAGCACTCTGACTACTGAGCACTGAGCACCCTGAGTACTGAGCACTGAGCACCGAGCACCCTGAGTACTGAGCACCCTGAGGACTGAGCACCCAGCACCCTGAGTACTGAGCACCCAGCACCCAGAGCACTGAGCACCGAGCACCCTGAGTACTGAACACCCAGCACCCTGAGCACTGAGCACTGAGCACTCAGCACCCTGAGCACTGAGCACTGAGCACCCAGCACCCCGAGCACTGAGCACCCAGCACCCTGAGCACCCAGCACCGTGAACACTGAGCACCCTGAGCACTGAGCACCCTGAGCACTGAGCACTGAGCACCCAGCACCCCGAGTACTCAGCACCCAGCACCCTGAGCACTGAGCACCCAGCACCCTGAGCACTGAGCACAAAGCACGCTGAGTACTGAGCACTGAACACCCTGAGCACTGAGCACAAAGCACTCTGAGTACTGAGCACTGAGCACCCTGAGTACTGAGCACTGAGCACCGAGCACCCTGAGTACTGAGCACCCTGAGGACTGAGCACCCAGCACCCTGAGTACTGAGCACCCAGCACCCAGAGCACTGAGCACCGAGCACCCTGAGTACTGAACACCCAGCACCCTGAGCACTGAGCACTGAGCACTCAGCACCCTGAGCACTGAGCACTGAGCACCCAGCACCCCGAGCACTGAGCACCCAGCACCCTGAGCACCCAGCACCGTGAACACTGAGCACCCTGAGCACTGAGCACCCTGAGCACTGAGCACTGAGCACCCAGCACCCTGAGTACTGAGCTCCCAACACTCTAAGCACTGAGCACCCAGCACGCTGAGTACTGAGCACTGAGCACCCAGCACCCTGAGTACTGAGCACCCAGCACCCTGAGTACTGAGCACCCAGCACCCCGAGCACTGAGCACTGAGCAACCTGAGTACTGAGCACTGAGCACCCTTAGTACTGAGCACCGAGCACCCTGAGTACTGAGCACCCAGCACCCTGAGCACTGAGCACGGAGCACCCCGAGGACTGAGCACCCAGCACCGTGAGCACTGAGAACCCAGCACCTTGAGTACTGAGCACCGAGCACCTTGAGCACTGAGCACCCAGCACCCTGAGTAATGAGCACCCACCAACCCGAGCACAGAGCACCCAGCACACTGAGTACTGAGCACCCAGCACCCTGAGTACTGAGCACTGAGCACCCTGAGCACTGAGCACCCAGCACCCTGAGTACTGAGCACCCAGCAACCTGAGTACTGAGCACTCAGCAACCTGAGTACTGAGCACCCAGCACCCTGAGCACTGAGCACCCTGAGGACTGAGCACCCAGCACCCTGAGTACTGAGCACCCAGCACCCTGAGTACTGAGCACTGAGCACCCTGAGCACTGAGCACCCAGCACCCTGAGTACTGAGCACCCAGCAACCTGAGTACTGAGCACTCAGCAACCTGAGTACTGAGCACCGAGCACCCCGAGCACTGAGCACCCAGCACCCTGAGCACTGAGCACCCTGAGGACTGAGCACCCAGCACCCTGAGTACTGAGCACCCAGCACCCTGAGTACTGAGCACCCAGCATCCTGAGTACTGAGCACCGATCACCCTGAGCACTGAGCATCCAGCACCCTGAGCACTGAGCACCCAGCACCCTGAGTACTGAGCACCCTGAGTACTGAGCACCCAGCACCCCGAGCACTGAGCACCCAGCACCCTGAGTACTGAGCACCCTGAGTGCTGAGCACCCAGCACCCTGAGTACTGAGCACCCAGCACCCTGAGCACTGAGCACCCAGCACCCTGAGTCCTGAGCACCCAGCACCCTGAGTACTTAGCACCCAGCACCTGAGCACTGAGCACCCAGCACCCTGAGTTCTGAGCACCGAGCACCCTGAGTACTGAGCACCCAGCACCCTGAGTACTGAGCACCCAGCACCCTGAGTACTGAGCACCGAGCACCCCGAGTACTGAGCACCCAGCACCCCGAGCACTGAGCACCCGGCACCCCGAGCACTGAGCACCCAGCACCCTGAGTACTGAGCACCCAGCACCCTGAGTACTGAGCACTGAGCACCCTGAGCACTGAGCTCCCAGCACCCTGAGTACTGAGCACCCAGCAACCTGAGTACTGAGCACTCAGCAACCTGAGTACTGAGCACCGAGCACCCCGAGCACTGAGCACCCAGCACCCTGAGCACTGAGCACCCTGAGGACTGAGCACCCAGCACCCTGAGTACTGAGCACCCAGCACCCTGAGTACTGAGCACCCAGCATCCTGAGTACTGAGCACCGATCACCCTGAGCACTGAGCATCCAGCACCCCGAGCACTGAGCACCCAGCACCCTGAGTACTGAGCACCCTGAGTACTGAGCACCCAGCACCCCGAGCACTGAGCACCCAACACCCTGAGTACTGAGCACCCTGAGTGCTGAGCACCCAGCACCCTGAGTACTGAGCACCCAGCACCCTGAGCACTGAGCACCCAGCACCCGAGTACTGAGCACCCAGCACCCTGAGTACTTAGCACCCAGCACCTGAGCACTGAGCACCCAGCACCCTGAGTTCTGAGCACCGAGCACCCTGAGTACTGAGCACCCAGCACCCTGAGTACTGAGCACCCAGCACCCTGAGTACTGAGCACCGAGCACCCCGAGTACTGAGTACCCAGCACCCTGAGCACTGAGCACCCAGCACCCCGAGCACTGAGCACCCAGCATCCTGAGTACTGAGCACCGAGCACCCTGAGCACTGAGCACCCAGCACCCTGAGCACTGAGCACCCAGCACCCTGAGTACTGAGCACCCAGCACCATGAGTACTGAGCACACAGCACCCTGAGCACTGAGCACCCAGCAACCTGAGTACTGAGCACCCAGCACCCTGAGCACTGAGCACCCAGCACCCTGAGTACTGAGCACCGAGCACCCCGAGCACTGAGCACCCAGCACCCTGAGTACTGAGCACCCAGCACCAAAAGTACTGAGCACCGAGCATCCTGAGCACTGAGCACCGAGCACCCCGAGCACTGAGCACCCAGCACCCTGAGTACTGAGCACCCAGCACCAAGAGTACTGAGCAGCGAGCACCCCGAGCACTGAGCATCCAGCACCCTGTGTAATGAGCACCCAGCACCCTGAGTACTGAGCACCGAGCACCCCGAGTACTGAGCACCCAGCACCCTGAGCACTCAGCACCCAGCACACCGAGCACTGAGCACCCAGCACCCTGAGTACTGAGCTCCCAGCACCCCGAGCCCTGAGCACCCAGCGCCCCGAGCACTGAGCACCCAGCACCCCGAGCACTGAGCACCCAGCACCCGTAGCACTGAGCACCCAGCACCCCGAGCAATGAGCACCCAGCACCCTGAGTACTGAGCACCCAGCACCCCGAGTACTGAGCACCCAGCAACCTGAGCACCGAGCACCCAGCACCCCGAGCACTGAGCACCCAGCACCCTGAGCACTGAACACCCAGCACCCTGAGTACTGAGCACCGAGCACCCCGAGTACTGAGCACCCAGCACCCCGAGCACTGAGCACCGAGCACCCCGAGCACTGAGCACCCAGCACACTGAGCAATGAGCACCCAGCACCCCGAGCACTGAGCACCTAGCACCCCGAGCACTGAGCACCCAGCACCCCGAGCACTGAGCACCCAGCACCCCGAGCACTATACACCCAGCACCCCGAGTACTCAGCACCCAGCACCCTGAGCACTGAGCACCCAGCACCCTGAGCACTGAGCACAAAGCACGCTGAGTAATGAGCACTGAACACCCTGAGCACTGAGCACAAAGCACTCTGAGTACTGAGCACTGAGCACCCTGAGTACTGAGCACTGAGCACCGAGCACCCTGAGTACTGAGCACCCTGAGGACTGAGCACCCAGCACCCTGAGTACTGAGCACCCAGCACCCAGAGCACTGAGCACCGAGCACCCTGAGTACTGAACACCCAGCACCCTGAGCACTGAGCACTGAGCACCCAGCACCCTGAGCACTGAGCACTGAGCACCCAGCACCCCGAGCACTGAGCACCCAGCACCCTGAGCACCCAGCACCGTGAACACTGAGCACCCTGAGCACTGAGCACCCTGAGCACTGAGCACTGAGCACCCAGCACCCTGAGTACTGAGCTCCCAACACTCTAAGCACTGAGCACCCAGCACGCTGAGTACTGAGCACTGAGCACCCAGCACCCTGAGTACTGAGCACCCAGCACCCTAAGTACTGAGCACCCAGCACCCCGAGCACTGAGCACTGAGCAACCTGAGTACTGAGCACTGAGCACCCTTAGTACTGAGCACCGAGCACCCTGAGTACTGAGCACCCAGCACCCTGAGCACTGAGCACGGAGCACCCCGAGGACTGAGCACCCAGCACCGTGAGCACTGAGAACCCAGCACCTTGAGTACTGAGCACCGAGCACCCCGAGCACTGAGCACCCAGCACCCTGAGTAATGAGCACCCACCAAACCGAGCACAGAGCACCCAGCACCCTGAGTACTGAGCACCCAGCACCCTGAGGACTGAGCACCCAGCACCCTGAGTACTGAGCATTCAGCACCCTGAGTACTGAGCACCCAGCATCCTGAGTACTGAGCACCGATAACCCTGAGCACTGAGCATCCAGCACCCCGAGCACTGAGCACCCAGCACCCTGAGTACTGAGCACCCTGAGTGCTGAGCACCCAGCACCCTGCGTACTGAGCACCCAGCAACCTGAGTACTGAGCACCCAGCACCCTGAGTACTGAGCACCGAGCACCCTGAGTACTGAGCACCGAGCACCCCGAGTACTGAGCACCCAGCACCCTGAGTACTGAGCACCCAGCACCCTGAGTACTGAGCACCGAGCACCCCGAGTACTGAGCACCCAGCACCCTGAGTACTGAGCACCCAGCACCCTGAGTACTGAGCACCGAGCACCACGAGTACTGAGCACCCAGCACCCTGAGCACTGAGCACCCAGCACCCCGAGCACTGAGCACCCAGCACCCTGAGTACTGAGCACCGAGCACCCCGAGCACTGAGTACCCAGCACCCTGAGCACTGAGCACCCAGCACTCTGAGTACTGAGCACCCAGCACACTGAGTACTGAGCACCGAGCACCCCGAGTACTGAGCACACAGCACCCTGAGCACTGAACACCCAGCACCCCGAGCACTGAGCACCCAACACCCTGAGTACTGAGCACTGAGCACCCCGAGCACTGAGCACCCAGCACCCTGAGCACTGAGCACCCAGCACCCTGAGTACTGAGCACCCAGCACCCTGAGTACTGAGCACCCAGCACCCTGAGCACTGAGCACAAAGCACGCTGAGTACTGAGCACACTGAGTACTGAGCACCGAGGACCCTGAACACTGAGCACCCAGCACCCTGAGCACTGAGCACCCAGCACCCCGAGAATGAGCACCCAGCACCCTGAGTACTGAGAACCGAGCCCCCTGAGTACTGAGCACCCAGCACGCTGAGCACTGAGCAACCAGCACCCCGAGTACTGAGCAACCAGCACCCAGAGCACTGAGCACCCAGCACCCCGAGAATGAGCACCCAGCACCCTGAGTACTGAGCACCCAGCACCCTGAGTACTGAGCACACAGCACCCCGAGCACTGAGCACCCTGAATACTGAGCACCCAGCACCCTGAGTACTGTGCACTAAGCACCCAGAGGGCTGAGATCCCAGGACCCCGAGCACTGAGTACTGAGCACCCAGCACCCTGAGTACTGATCACCGAGCTCCACGAGCACTGAGCACCCTGAGTACTGAGCACCCAGCACCCTGAGAACTGAGCACCCAGCACCCTGAGCACTGAGCACCCAGCACCCTGAGTACTGAGCACCCAGCACCCCGAGCACTGAGCACCCAGCACCCTGAGTACTGAGCACCGAGCACCCTGAGTACTGAGCAACCAGAGCACTGAGCACCCAGCACCCTGAGTACTGAGCAGCGAGCACCCTGAGTACTGAGCACCCAGCACCCTGAGTACTGAGCACCCAGCACCCTGAGTACTGAGCACCGAGCACCCCGAGTACTGAGCACCCAGCACCCTGAGCACTCAGCACCCAGCACCCCGAGCACTGAGCACCCAGCACCCTGAGTACTGAGCTCCCAGCACCCCGAGCCCTGAGAACCCAGCACCCTGAGTACTGAGCACCCTGAGTACTGAGCACCGATCACCCTGAGCACTGACCACCCAGCACCCTGAGTACTGAGCACCCAATGTACTGAGCACCGAGCACACCGAGCACTGAGCACCCAGCACCCTGAGTACTGAGCACCAAGCACCCTGAGCACTGAGCACCCAGCACCCTGAGTACTGAGCACCGAGCACCCCGAGCACTGAGCACCCAGCGCCCCGAGCACTGAGCACCCAGCACCCCGAGCACTGAGCACCCAGCACCCGTAGCACTGAGGACCCAGCACCCCGAGCAGTGAGCACCCAGCACCCTGAGCACTGAGCACCCAGCACCCCGAGTACTGAGCACCCAGCAACCTGAGCACCGAGCACCCAGCACCCCGAGCACTGAGCACCCAGCACCCTGAGCACTGAACACCCAACACCCTGAGTACTGAGCACCGAGCACCCCGAGTACTGAGCACCCAGCACCCCGAGCACTGAGCACCGAGCACCCCGAGCACTGAGCACCCAGCACCCCGAGCACTGAGCACCCAGCACCCCGAGCACTGAGCACCCAGCACCCCGAGCACTGAGGACCCAGCACCCCGAGCACTGAGCACCCAGCACCCCGAGCACTGAGCACCCAGCACCCCGAGCACTGAGCACCCAGCACCCCGAGTACTCAGCACCCAGCACCCTGAGCACTGAGCACCCAGCACCCTGAGCACTGAGCACAAAGCACGCTGAGTACTGAGCACTGAACACCCTGAGCACTGAGCACAAAGCACTCTGAGTACTGAGCACTGAGCACCCTGAGTACTGAGCACTGAGCACCGAGCACCCTGAGTACTGAGCACCCTGAGGACTGAGCACCCAGCACCCTGAGTACTGAGCACCCAGCACCCAGAGCACTGAGCACCGAGCACCCTGAGTACTGAACACCCAGCACCCTGAGCACTGAGCACTGAGCACCCAGCACCCTGAGCACTGAGCACTGAGCACCCAGCACCCCGAGCACTGAGCACCCAGCACCCTGAGCACCCAGCACCGTGAACACTGAGCACCCTGAGCACTGAGCACACTGAGCACTGAGCACTGAGCACCCAGCACCCTGAGTACTGAGCACCCAACACTCTAAGCACTGAGCACCCAGCACGCTGAGTACTGAGCACTGAGCACACAGCACCCTGAGTACTGAGCACCCAGCACCCCGAGCACTGAGCACCCAGTGCCCCGAGCACTGAGCACCCAGCACCCCGAGCACTGAGCACTGAGCACACTGAGCACTGAGCACCCAGCACCCCGAGTACTGAGCACTGAGCACCCTGAGTACTGAGCACCCAGCACCCCGAGTACTGAGCACTGAGCACCGTGAGTACTGAGCATCCAGCACCCTGAACACTGAGCACTGAGCACACTGAGCACTGAGCACCTAGCACCCCGAGTACTGAGCACTGAGCACCCTGAGTACTGATCACCCAGCACCCTGAGCACTGAGCACGGAGCACCCCGAGGACTGAGCACCCAGCACCCTGAGCACTGAGCACCCAGCACATTGAGTACTGAGCACCGAGCACCCCGAGCACTGAGCACCCAGCACCCTGAGTACTGAGCACCCAGCACCCTGAGCACTGAGCACCCACACCCTGAGCACTGAGCACCCAGCACCCCGAGCACTGAGCACCCAGCACCCTGAGTACTGAGCACCCAACACCCAGAGTACTGAGCACCCAGCACCCTGAGAACTGAGCACCCTGCACCCTGAGTACTGAGCACCCAGCACCCTGAGTACTGAGCACCCAGCACCCTGAGCACTGAGCACTGAGCACCCAGCACCCTGAGCACTGAGAACTGACCACCCAGCACCCCGAGCACTGAGCACCCAGCACCCCGAGCACTGACCACCCAGCACCCTGAGCACTGAGCACCCAGCACCCCGAGAATGAGCACCCAGCCCCCTGAGTACTGAGCACCCAGCACCATGAGTACTGAGCACCCAGCACCCTGAGTACTGAGCACTCAGCACCCTGAGTTCTGAGCACCGAGCAACCCGAGCACTGAGCACCCAGCACACTGAGCACTGAGCACCCAGCACCCCGAGCACTGAGCACCCAGCACCCCGAGCACTGAGCACCCAGCACCCTGAGCACTGAGCACCCAGCACCCTGAGCACTGAGCACCCAGCACCCCGAGTACTGAGCACCCAGCACCCTGAGCACTGAGCACCCAGCACCCCGAGTACTGAGCACCCAGCACCCCGAGTACTGAGCACCGAGCACCCCGAGCACTGAGCACCCAGCACCCTGAGTACTGAGCACCCAGCACCCTGAGTACTTAGCACCCCGAGTACTGAGAACCCAGCACCCCGATCACTGAGCACCCAGCACCCTGAGTACTGAGAACAGATCACCCTGAGTACTGAGCACCCAGCACCCTGAATACTGAGCCCCCAGCACCCTGAGTACTGAGCACCCAGCACACCGAGCACTGAGCACCCAGCAACCCGAGAATGAGCACCCAGCACCCTGAGTACTGAGAACCGAGCACCCTGAGTACTGAGAACCCAGCACCCTGAGTACTGAGCACCCAGCACCCTGAGCACTGAGCACCCAGCAGCCCGAGCACTGAGCACCCAGCATCCTGAGCACTGAGTACTGAGCACCCAGCACCCTGAGCACTGAGCACCCAGCACCCTGAGCACTGAGCACCCAGCACCCTGATTACTGAGCACCCAGCACCCCAAGCACTGAGCACCGAGCACCCTGAGTACTGAGCACCCAGCACGCTGAGCACATAGCACCCAGCACCCCGAATACTGAGCACCCAGCACCCTGAGCACTGAGCACCCAGCAGCCCGAGCACTGAGCACCCAGCATCCTGAGCACTGAGTACTGAGCACCCAGCACCCTGAGCACTGAGCACCCAGCACCCTGAGCACTGAGCACCCAGCACCCTGAGTACTGAGCACCCAGCACCCCTAGCACTGAGCACCCAGCACCCTGAGCACTGAGCACCCAGCACCCTGAGTACTGAGCATCAAGCACGCTGAGCACTGAGCACCCAGCACCCTGAGCACTGAGCACCCAGCACCCTGAGCACTGAGCACCCAGCACCCTGAGTCCTGAGCACCGAGCACCCCGAGCACTGAGCACCGGGTACCCCGAGCACTGAGCACCCAGCAACCTGAGTACTGAGCACCCAGCACCCTGAGTACTGAGCACTGAGCACTGAGCACCCTGAGCACTGAGCACCCAGCACCCTGAGCACTGAGCACCCAGCATCCTGAGCACTGAGTACTGAGCACCCAGCACCCTGAGCACTGAGCAGCCAGCACCCTGAGCACTGAGCACCCAGCACCCTGAGTATTGAGCACCCAGCACCCCAAACACTGAGCAGCGAGCACCCTGAGAACTGAGCACCGAGCACCCTGAGTACTGAGCACCCAGCACCATGAGTACTGAGCCCCGAGCACCCAGAGTACTGAGCACCGAGCACCCTGAGCACTGAGCACCCAGCACCCTGAGTACTGAGCACCAAGCACCCTGAGTACTGAGCACCCAGCACCCTGAGAACTGAGCAACGAGCACCCTGAGTACTGAGCACCCAGCACCCCGAGAATGAGCACCCAGCACCATGAGTATTGAGCACCGAGCACCCTGAGCACTGAGCACCCAGCACCCTGAATACTGAGCACCAAGCACCCTGAGCACTGAGCACCCAGCACCCCGAGCACTGAGCACCCAGCACCCTGAGCACTGAGCACCCGGCACCCTGAGCACTGAGCACCCAGCACCCCGAGTACTGAGCACCCAGCACCCCGAGTACTGAGCGCCGAGCACCCCGAGAACTGAGCACACAGCACCCTGAGTACTGAGCACCCAGCACCCTGAGTACTGAGCACCCCGAGTACTGAGAACCCAGCACCCCGATCACTGAGCACCCAGCACCCTGAGTACTGAGAACAGATCACCCTGAGTACTGAGCACCCAGCACCCTGAGTACTGAGCCCCCAGCACCCTGAGTACTGAGCACCCAGCACCCCGAGCACTGAGCACCCAGCACCCCGAGAATGAGCACCCAGCACCCTGAGTACTGAGAACCGAGCATCCTGAGTACTGAGCACCCAGCACCCTGAGTACTGAGCCCCCAGCACCCTGAGTACTGAGCACCCAGCACCCCGAGCACTGAGTACCCAGCACCCCGAGAATGAGCACCCAGCACCCTGAGTACTGAGCACCCAGCACCCCGAGCACGGAGCACCCAGGACCCCGAGCACTGAGTACTGAGCACTCAGCACCCTGAGTACTGAGCACCGAGCTCCCCGAGCACTGAGCACCCAGCACCCTGAGCACTGAGCACCCAGCACCCTGAGCACTGAGCACCCAGCACCCTGAGTCCTGAGCACCCAGCACGCTGAGTACTGAGCACCCAGCACCCCGAGCACTGAGCATCCAGCACCCTGAGTACTGAGCACTGAGCACCCAGCGCCCCGAGCACTGAGCACCCAGCACCCTGTGTACTGAGCACTGAGCACCCTGAGTACTAAGCACCCAGCACCCTGAGTACTGAGCACCCATGACCCTGAGCACTGAGCACCGAGCACCCCGAGCACTGAGCACCCAGCACCCTGAGCACTCACCACCCATCACCCCGATCACTGAGCACCCAGCACCCTGAGCACTGACCACCCAGCACCCTGAGCACTGAGCACCCAGCACCCAGAGCACTGAGCACCCAGCACCCTGAGTACTGAGAACCCAGCACACTGAGTACTGAGCACCCAGCACCCTGAGCACTGAGCACCCAGCAGCCCGAGCACTGAGCACCCAGCACCCCGAGAATGAGCACCCAGCACCATGAGTACTGAGCCCCGAGCACCCAGAGTACTGAGCACCGAGAACCCTGAGCACTGAGCACCCAGCACCCTGAGAACTGAGCACCGAGCACCCTGAGTACTGAGCACCCAGCACCCAGAGAATGAGCACCCAGCACCATGAGTACTGAGCACCGAGCACCCTGAGCACTGAGCACCCAGCACCCTGAGTACTGAGCACCAAGCACCCTGAGTACTGAGCACCCAGCACCCTGAGTACTGAGCACCCAGCACCCTGAGTTCTGAGCACCCAGCTCCCTGAGCACTGAGCAAACTGAGTACTGAGCAACCAGCACCCTGAGCACTGAGCACCCAGCACCCCGAGCACTGAGCACCCAGCACCCCGAGCACTGAGCACTGAGCACCCTGAGCACTGAGGACCCAGCACCCCGAGCACTAAGCACCCAGCACCCTGAGTACTGAGCACCCAGCACCCTGAGCACTGAGCACACTGAGTACTGAGCAACCAGCACCCTGAGCACTGAGCACCCAGCACCCCGAGCACTGAGCACCCAGCACGCTGAGTACTGAGCACTGAGCACCCAGCACCCTGAGTACTGAGCACCCAGCACCCTGAGTACTGAGCACCCAGCACCCCGAGCACTGAGCACTGAGCACCCTGAGTACTGAGCACTGAGCACCCTTAGTACTGAGCACCGAGCACCCTGAGTACTGAGCACCCAGCACCCTGAGCACTGAGCACGGAGCACCCCGAGGACTGAGCACCCAGCACCGTGAGAACTGAGCACCCAGCACCTTGAGTACTGAGCACCGAGCACCCCGAGCAATGAGCACCAAGCACCCTGAGTACTGAGCACCCAGCACCCCGAGCACTGAGCACCCAGCACCCTGAGTACTGAGCACCCAGCACACTGAGTACTGAGCACTGAGCACCCTGAGCACTGAGCACCAAACACCCCGAGCACTGAGCACCCAGCACCCTGAGTACTGAGCACCCAGCACCCTGAGTACTGAGCACCCAGCATCCTGAGTACTGAGCACCCTGAGGACTGAGCACCCAGCACCCTGAGTACTGAGTACCCAGCACCCTGAGTACTGAGCACCCAGCATCCTGAGTACTGAGCACCGATCAACCTGAGCACTGAGCATCCAGCACCCTGAGCACTGAGCACCCTGAGGACTGAGCACCCAGCAACCTGAGTACTGAGCACCCAGCATCCTGAGTACTGAGCACCGATCACCCTGAGCACTCAGCATCCAGCACCCCGAGCACTGAGCACCCAGCACCCTGAGTACTGAGCACCCTGAGTACTGAGCACCCAGCACCCCTAGCACTGAGCACCCAGCACCCTGAGTACTGAGCACCCTGAGTGCTGAGCACCCAGCACCCTGAGTACTGAGCAGCCAGCACCCTGAGCACTGAGCACCCAGCACCCTGAGTACTGAGCACCCAGCACCCTGAGAACTTAGCACCCAGCAAATGAGCACTGAGCACCCAGCACCCTGAGTACTGAGCACCGAGCACCCTGAGTACTGAGCACCCAGCACCCTGAGTACTGAGCACCGAGCACCCCGAGTACTGAGCACCCAGCACCCTGAGAACTGAGCACCCAGCACCCTGAGCACTGAGCACCCAGCACCCTGAGTACTGAGCACCGAGCACCCCGAGCACTGAGCACCCAGCACCCTGAGCACTGAGCACCCAGCACCCTGAGTACAGAGCATCCAGCACCCTGAGTACTGAGCACACAGCACCCTGAGCACTGAGCACCCAGCACCCTGAGTACTGAGCACCCACCACCCTGAGTACTGAGCACCCAGCACCCTGAGTACTGAGCACCCAGCACCCTGAGTACTGAGCACCCAGCACCCTGAGTACTGAGCACCGAGCACCCCGAGTACTGAGCACCCAGCACCCCGAGGACTGAGCACCCAGCACCCTGAGCACTGAGCACCCAGCACACTGAGTCCTGAGTACTGAGCACCCTGAGTACTGAGCACCCAGCATCCAGAGCACTGAGCACCCAGCACCCTGAGTACTGAGCACCGAGCACCCTAGGCATTGAGCACCCAGCACCCTGAGTACTGAGCACCCAGCACCAAATGTACTGAGCACCGAGCATCCTGAGCACTGAGCACCGAGAACCCCGAGCACTGAGCAACCAGCACCCTGAGTACTGAGCACCCAGCACCAAGAGTACTGAGCAGCGAGCACCCCGAGCACTGAGCACCCAGCACATTGAGTAATGAGCACCCAGCACCACGAGTACTGAGCACCCAGCACCAAAAGTACTGAGCACCGAGCATCCTGAGCACTGAGCACCCAGCACCCCGAGAATGAGCACCCAGCCCCCTGAGTACTGAGCACCCATGACCCTGAGCACTGAGCACCGAGCACCCCGAGCACTGAGCACCCAGCACCCTGAGCACTGAGCACCCAGCACCCAGAGCACTGAGCACCCAGCACTCTGAGCACTGAGCACCCAGCACCCTGAGTACTGAGCACCCAGCACCCTGAGTATTGAGCACCCAGACCACGAGCACTGAGCACCCAGCACCCCTAGCACTGTGCACCCAGCACCCTGAGTACTGAGAACCCAGCACCCTGAGTACTGAGCACCCAGCACCCTGAGCACTGAGCACCCAGCAGCCCGAGCACTGAGCACCCAGCATCCTGAGCACTGAGTACTGAGCACCCAGCACCCTGAGCACTGAGCACCCAGCACCCTGAGCACTGAGCACCCAGCACCCTGAGTACTGAGCACCCAGCACCCCAAGCACTGAGCACCGAGCACCCTGAGTACTGAGCACCCAGCACGCTGAGCACTGAGCACCCAGCACCCCGAATACTGAGCACCCAGCACCCTGAGTACTGAGCACCCAGCACCCTGAGTACTGAGCACCCAGGACCCCTAGCACTGAGCACCCAGCACCCCGAGCACTGAGCACCCAGCACCCCGAGAATGAGCACCCAGCACCCTGAGTACTGAGAACCGAGCACCCTGAGTACTGAGCACCCAGCACCCAGAGTACTGAGCCCCCAGCACCCTGAGTCCTGAGCACCGAGCACCCCGAGCACTGAGCACCGGGTACCCCGAGCACTGAGCACCCAGCAACCTGAGTACTGAGCACCCAGCACCCTGAGTACTGAGCACTGAGCACCCTGAGCACTGAGCACCCAGCACCCTGAGCACTGAGCAACCAGCATCCTGAGCACTGAGTACTGAGCACCCAGCACCCTGAGCACTGAGCAGCCAGCACCCTGAGCACTGATCACCCAGCACCCTGAGTATTGAGCACCCAGCACCCCAAACACTGAGCAGCGTGCACCCTGAGAACTGAGCACCGAGCACCCTGAGTACTGAGCACCCAGCACCATGAGTACTGAGCCCCGAGCACCCAGAGTACTGAGCACCGAGCACCCTGAGCACTGAGCACCCAGCACCCTGAGTACTGAGCACCAAGCACCCTGAGTACTGAGCACCCATCACCCCGAGAATGAGCACCCAGCACCATGAGTACTGAGCCCCGAGCACCCAGAGTACTGAGCACCGAGCACCCTGAGCACTGAGCACCCAGCACCCTGAGAACTGAGCACCGAGCACCCTGAGTACTGAGCACCCAGCACCCCGAGAATGAGCACCCAGCACCATGAGTACTGAGCACCCAGCACCCTGAGCACTGAGCACTGAGCACCCTGAGCACTGAGGACCCAGCACCCCGAGCACTGAGCACCCAGCACCCTGAGTACTGAGCACCCAGCACCCTGAGCACTGAGCACACTGAGTACTGAGCAACAAGCACCCTGAGCACTGAGCACCCAGCACCCGAGCACTGAGCACCCAGCACCCTGAGCACTGAGCACCCAGCACCCTGAGCACTGAGCACCCAGCACCCCGAGTACTGAGCACCCAGCACCCCGAGTACTGAGCACCGAGCACCCCGAGCACTGAGCACCCAGCACCCTGAGTACTGAGCAACAAGCACCATGAGTACTGAGCACACAGCACCCTGAGCACTGAGCACCCAGCAACCTGAGTACTGAGCACCCAGCACCCTGAGTACTGAGCACCCTGCAACCTGAGCACTGAGCACCCAGCACCCTGAGTACTGAGCACCGAGCACCCCTAGCACTGAGCACCCAGCACCCTGAGTACTGAGCACCCAGCACCCTGAGAACTTAGCACCCAGCAAATGAGCACTGAGCACCCAGCACCCTGAGTACTGAGCACCGAGCACCCTGAGTACTGAGCACCCAGCACCCTGAGTACTGAGCACCGAGCACCCCGAGTACTGAGCACCCAGCACCCTGAGAACTGAGCACCCAGCACCCTGAGCACTGAGCACCCAGCACCCTGAGTACTGAGCACCGAGCACCCCGAGCACTGAGCACCCAGCACCCTGAGCACTGAGCACCCAGCACCCTGAGTACAGAGCATCCAGCACCCTGAGTACTGAGCACACAGCACCCTGAGCACTGAGCACCCAGCACCCTGAGTACTGAGCACCCACCACCCTGAGTACTGAGCACCCAGCACCCTGAGTACTGAGCACCCAGCACCCTGAGTACTGAGCACCCAGCACCCTGAGTACTGAGCACCGAGCACCCCGAGTACTGAGCACCCAGCACCCCGAGGACTGAGCACCCAGCACCCTGAGCACTGAGCACCCAGCACACTGAGTCCTGAGTACTGAGCACCCTGAGTACTGAGCACCCAGCATCCAGAGCACTGAGCACCCAGCACCCTGAGTACTGAGCACCGAGCACCCTAGGCATTGAGCACCCAGCACCCTGAGTACTGAGCACCCAGCACCAAATGTACTGAGCACCGAGCATCCTGAGCACTGAGCACCGAGAACCCCGAGCACTGAGCAACCAGCACCCTGAGTACTGAGCACCCAGCACCAAGAGTACTGAGCAGCGAGCACCCCGAGCACTGAGCACCCAGCACATTGAGTAATGAGCACCCAGCACCACGAGTACTGAGCACCCAGCACCAAAAGTACTGAGCACCGAGCATCCTGAGCACTGAGCACCCAGCACCCCGAGAATGAGCACCCAGCCCCCTGAGTACTGAGCACCCATGACCCTGAGCACTGAGCACCGAGCACCCCGAGCACTGAGCACCCAGCACCCTGAGCACTGAGCACCCAGCACCCAGAGCACTGAGCACCCAGCACTCTGAGCACTGAGCACCCAGCACCCTGAGTACTGAGCACCCAGCACCCTGAGTACTGAGCACCCAGACCACGAGCACTGAGCACCCAGCACCCCTAGCACTGTGCACCCAGCACCCTGAGTACTGAGAACCCAGCACCCTGAGTACTGAGCACCCAGCACCCTGAGCACTGAGCACCCAGCAGCCCGAGCACTGAGCACCCAGCATCCTGAGCACTGAGTACTGAGCACCCAGCACCCTGAGCACTGAGCACCCAGCACCCTGAGCACTGAGCACCCAGCACCCTGAGTACTGAGCACCCAGCACCCCAAGCACTGAGCACCGAGCACCCTGAGTACTGAGCACCCAGCACGCTGAGCACGGAGCACCCAGCACCCCGAATACTGAGCACCCAGCACCCTGAGTACTGAGCACCCAGCACCCTGAGTACTGAGCACCCAGGACCCCTAGCACTGAGCACCCAGCACCCCGAGCACTGAGCACCCAGCACCCCGAGAATGAGCACCCAGCACCCTGAGTACTGAGAACCGAGCACCCTGAGTACTGAGCACCCAGCACCCAGAGTACTGAGCCCCCAGCACCCTGAGTCCTGAGCACCGAGCACCCCGAGCACTGAGCACCGGGTACCCCGAGCACTGAGCACCCAGCAACCTGAGTACTGAGCACCCAGCACCCTGAGTACTGAGCACTGAGCACCCTGAGCACTGAGCACCCAGCACCCTGAGCACTGAGCAACCAGCATCCTGAGCACTGAGTACTGAGCACCCAGCACCCTGAGCACTGAGCAGCCAGCACCCTGAGCACTGATCACCCAGCACCCTGAGTATTGAGCACCCAGCACCCCAAACACTGAGCAGCGTGCACCCTGAGAACTGAGCACCGAGCACCCTGAGTACTGAGCACCCAGCACCATGAGTACTGAGCCCCGAGCACCCAGAGTACTGAGCACCGAGCACCCTGAGCACTGAGCACCCAGCACCCTGAGTACTGAGCACCAAGCACCCTGAGTACTGAGCACCCATCACCCCGAGAATGAGCACCCAGCACCATGAGTACTGAGCCCCGAGCACCCAGAGTACTGAGCACCGAGCACCCTGAGCACTGAGCACCCAGCACCCTGAGAACTGAGCACCGAGCACCCTGAGTACTGAGCTCCCAGCACCCCGAGAATGAGCACCCAGCACCATGAGTACTGAGCACCGAGCACCCTGAGCACTGAGCACCCAGCACCCTGAGTACTGAGCACCAAGCACCCTGAGTACTGAGCACCCATCACCCCGAGAATGAGCACCCAGCACCATGAGTACTGAGCCCCGAGCACCCAGAGTACTGAGCACCGAGCACCCTGAGCACTGAGCACCCAGCACCCCGAGCACTGAGCACTGAGCACCCTGAGCACTGAGGACCCAGCACCCCGAGCACTGAGCACCCAGCACCCTGAGTACTGAGCACCCAGCACCCTGAGCACTGAGCACACTGAGTACTGAGCAACAAGCACCCTGAGCACTGAGCACCCAGCACCCCGAGTACTGAGCACCCAGCACCCCGAGTACTGAGCACCGAGCACCCCGAGCACTGAGCACCCAGCACCCTGAGTACTGAGCAACAAGCACCATGAGTACTGAGCACACAGCACCCTGAGCACTGAGCACCCAGCAACCTGAGTACTGAGCACCCAGCACCCTGAGTACTGAGCACCCTGCAACCTGAGCACTGAGCACCCAGCACCCTGAGTACTGAGCACCGAGCACCCCTAGCACTGAGCACCCAGCACCCTGAGTACTGAGCACCCAGCACCCTGAGAACTTAGCACCCAGCAAATGAGCACTGAGCACCCAGCACCCTGAGTACTGAGCACCGAGCACCCTGAGTACTGAGCACCCAGCACCCTGAGTACTGAGCACCGAGCACCCCGAGTACTGAGCACCCAGCACCCTGAGAACTGAGCACCCAGCACCCTGAGCACTGAGCACCCAGCACCCTGAGTACTGAGCACCGAGCACCCCGAGCACTGAGCACCCAGCACCCTGAGCACTGAGCACCCAGCACCCTGAGTACAGAGCATCCAGCACCCTGAGTACTGAGCACACAGCACCCTGAGCACTGAGCACCCAGCACCCTGAGTACTGAGCACCCACCACCCTGAGTACTGAGCACCCAGCACCCTGAGTACTGAGCACCCAGCACCCTGAGTACTGAGCACCCAGCACCCTGAGTACTGAGCACCGAGCACCCCGAGTACTGAGCACCCAGCACCCCGAGGACTGAGCACCCAGCACCCTGAGCACTGAGCACCCAGCACACTGAGTCCTGAGTACTGAGCACCCTGAGTACTGAGCACCCAGCATCCAGAGCACTGAGCACCCAGCACCCTGAGTACTGAGCACCGAGCACCCTAGGCATTGAGCACCCAGCACCCTGAGTACTGAGCACCCAGCACCAAATGTACTGAGCACCGAGCATCCTGAGCACTGAGCACCGAGAACCCCGAGCACTGAGCACCCAGCACCCTGAGTACTGAGCACCCAGAACCAAGAGTACTGAGCAGCGAGCACCCCGAGCACTGAGCACCCAGCACATTGAGTAATGAGCACCCAGCACCACGAGTACTGAGCACCCAGCACCAAAAGTACTGAGCACCGAGCATCCTGAGCACTGAGCACCCAGCACCCCGAGAATGAGCACCCAGCCCCCTGAGTACTGAGCACCCATGACCCTGAGCACTGAGCACCGAGCACCCCGAGCACTGAGCACGAAGCACCCTGAGCACTGAGCACCCAGCACCCAGAGCACTGAGCACCCAGCACTCTGAGCACTGAGCACCCAGCACCCTGAGTACTGAGCACCCAGCACCCTGAGTACTGAGCACCCAGACCACGAGCACTGAGCACCCAGCACCCCTAGCACTGTGCACCCAGCACCCTGAGTACTGAGAACCCAGCACCCTGAGTACTGAGCACCCAGCACCCTGAGCACTGAGCACCCAGCAGCCCGAGCACTGAGCACCCAGCATCCTGAGCACTGAGTACTGAGCACCCAGCACCCTGAGCACTGAGCACCCAGCACCCTGAGCACTGAGCACCCAGCACCCTGAGTACTGAGCACCCAGCACCCCAAGCACTGAGCACCGAGCACCCTGAGTACTGAGCACCCAGCACGCTGAGCACTGAGCACCCAGCACCCCGAATACTGAGCACCCAGCACCCTGAGTACTGAGCACCCAGCACCCTGAGTACTGAGCACCCAGGACCCCTAGCACTGAGCACCCAGCACCCCGAGCACTGAGCACCCAGCACCCCGAGAATGAGCACCCAGCACCCTGAGTACTGAGAACCGAGCACCCTGAGTACTGAGCACCCAGCACCCTGAGTACTGAGCCCCCAGCACCCTGAGTCCTGAGCAACGAGCACCCCGAGCACTGAGCACCGGGTACCCCGAGCACTGAGCACCCAGCAACCTGAGTACTGAGCACCCAGCACCCTGAGTACTGAGCACTGAGCACCCTGAGCACTGAGCACCCAGCACCCTGAGCACTGAGCAACCAGCATCCTGAGCACTGAGTATTGAGCACCCAGCACCCTGAGCACTGAGCAGCCAGCACCCTGAGCACTGATCACCCAGCACCCTGAGTATTGTGCACCCAGCACCCCAAACACTGAGCAGCGTGCACCCTGAGAACTGAGCACCGAGCACCCTGAGTACTGAGCACCCAGCACCATGAGTACTGAGCCCCGAGCACCCAGAGTACTGAGCACCCAGCACCCTGAGCACTGAGCACCCAGCACCCTGAGTACTGAGCACCAAGCACCCTGAGTACTGAGCACCCATCACCCCGAGAATGAGCACCCAGCACCATGAGTACTGAGCCCCGAGCACCCAGAGTACTGAGCACCGAGCACCCTGAGCACTGAGCACCCAGCACCCTGAGAACTGAGCACCGAGCACCCTGAGTACTGAGCACCCAGCACCCCGAGAATGAGCACCCAGCACCATGAGTACTGAGCACCGAGCACCCTGAGCCCTGAGCACCCAGCACCCTGAGTACTGAGCACCAAGCACCCTGAGTACTGAGCACCCAGCACCCTTAGTACTGAGCACACAGCACCCTGAGTTCTGAGCACCCAGCACCCTGAGCACTGAGCACACTGAGTACTGAGCAACCAGCACCCTGAGCACTGAGCACCCAGCACCCCGAGCACTGAGCACCCAGCACCCCGAGCACTGAGCACTGAGCACCCTGAGCACTGAGGACCCAGCACCCCGAGCACTGAGCACCCAGCACCCTGAGTACTGAGCACCCAGCACCCTGAGCACTGAGCACACTGAGTACTGAGCAACAAGCACCCTGAGCACTGAGCACCCAGCACCCGAGCACTGAGCACCCTGCACCCTGAGCACTGAGCACCCAGCACCCTGAGCACTGAGAACCCAGCACCCCGAGTACTGAGCACCCAGCACCCCGAGTACTGAGCACCGAGCACCCCGAGCACTGAGCACCCAGCACCCTGAGTACTGAGCAACAAGCACCATGAGTACTGAGCACACAGCACCCTGAGCACTGAGCACCCAGCAACCTGAGTACTGAGCACCCAGCACCCTGAGTACTGAGCACCCTGCAACCTGAGCACTGAGCACCCAGCACCCTGAGTACTGAGCACCGAGCACCCCTAGCACTGAGCACCCAGCACCCTGAGTACTGAGCACCCAGCACCAAAAGTACTGAGCACCGAGCATCCTGAGCACTGAGCACCGAGCAACCCGAGCACTGAGCACCCAGCACCCTGAGTACTGAGCACCCAGCACCAAGAGTACTGAGCAGCGAGCACCCCGAGCACTGAGCACCCAGCACCCTGTGTAATGAGCACCCAGCACCCCGAGTACTGAGCACCCAGCCCCGTGAGTACTGAGCACCCAGCACCCTGAGTACTGAGCACCCAGCACCCTGAGCACTGAGCACAAAGCACGCTGAGTACTGAGCACACTGAGTACTGAGCACCGAGGACCCTGAACACTGAGCACCCAGCACCCTGAGCACTGAGCACCCAGCAGCCCGAGAATGAGCACCCAGCACCCTGAGTACTGAGAACCGAGCACCCTGAGTACTGAGCACCCAGCACGCTGAGCACTGAGCAACCAGCACCCCGAGTACTGAGCACCCAGCACCCAGACCACTGAGCACCCAGCACCCCGAGAATGAGCACCCAGCACCCTGAGTACTGAGCACCCAGCACCCTGAGTACTGAGCACCCAGCACCCCGAGCACTGAGCACCCTGAATACTGAGCACCCAGCACCCTGAGTACTGTGCACTAAGCACCCAGAGGGCTGAGAACCCAGGACCCCGAGCACTGAGTACTGAGTACCCAGCACCCTGAGTACTGAGCACCGAGCTCCAGGAGCACTGAGCACCCTGAGTACTGAGCACCCAGCACAATGAGAACTGAGCACCCAGCACCCTGAGCACTGAGCACCCAGCTCCCTGAGTACTGAGCACCCAGCACCCCGAGCACTGAGCACCCAGCACCCTGAGTACTGAGCACCCAGCACCCTGAGTACTGAGCAACCAGAGCACTGAGCACCCAGCACCCTGAGTACTGAGCACCCTGAGGACTGAGCACCGATCACCCTGAGCACTGAGCACCGAGCACCCTGAGTACTGAGCACCCAGCACCCTGAGCACTGAGCACCCAGCACCCTGAGTACTGAGCAGCGAGCACCCTGAGTACTGAGCACCCAGCACCCTGAGTACTGAGCACCCAGCACCCTGAGTACTGAGCACCGAGCACCCCGAGTACTGAGCACCCAGCACCCTGAGCACTCAGCACCCAGCACCCCGAGCACTGAGCACCCAGCACCCTGAGTACTGAGCTCCCAGCACCCCGAGCCCTGAGCACCCAGCACCCTGAGTACTGAGCACCCTGAGTACTGAGCACCGATCACCCTGAGTACTGAGCACCAAGCACCCTGAGTACTGAGCACCCATCACCCCGAGAATGAGCACCCAGCACCATGAGTACTGAGCCCCGAGCACCCAGAGTACTGAGCACCGAGCACCCTGAGCACTGAGCACCCAGCACCCTGAGAACTGAGCACCGAGCACCCTGAGTACTGAGCACCCAGCACCCCGAGAATGAGCACAAAGCACCATGAGTACTGAGCACCGAGCACCCTGAGCACTGAGCACCCAGCACCCTGAGTACTGAGCACCAAGCACCCTGAGTACTGAGCACCCAGCACCCTTAGTACTGAGCACACAGCACCCTGAGTTCTGAGCACCCAGCACCCTGAGCACTGAGCACACTGAGTACTGAGCAACCAGCACCCTGAGCACTGAGCACCCAGCACCCCGAGCACTGAGCACCCAGCACCCCGAGCACTGAGCACTGAGCACCCTGAGCACTGAGGACCCAGCACCCCGAGCACTGAGCACCCAGCACCCTGAGTACTGAGCACCCAGCACCCTGAGCACTGAGCACACTGAGTACTGAGCAACAAGCACCCTGAGCACTGAGCACCCAGCACACGAGCACTGAGCACCCAGCACCCTGAGCACTGAGCACCCAGCACCCTGAGCACTGAGCACCCAGCACCCCGAGTACTGAGCACCTAGCACCCCGAGTACTGAGCACCGAGCACCCCGAGCACTGAGCACCCAGCACCCTGAGTACTGAGCAACAAGCACCATGAGTACTGAGCACACAGCACCCTGAGCACTGAGCACCCAGCAACCTGAGTACTGAGCACCCAGCACCCTGAGTACTGAGCACCCTGCAACCTGAGCACTGAGCACCCAGCACCCTGAGTACTGAGCACCGAGCACCCCTAGCACTGAGCACCCAGCACCCTGAGTACTGAGCACCCAGCACCAAAAGTACTGAGCACCGAGCATCCTGAGCACTGAGCACCGAGCAACCCGAGCACTGAGCACCGAGCACCCTGAGTACTGAGCACCCAGCACGCTGAGCACTGAGCACCCAGCACCCCGAATACTGAGCACCCAGCACCCTGAGTACTGAGCACCCAGCACCCTGAGTACTGAGCACCCAGGACCCCTAGCACTGAGCACCCAGCACCCCGAGCACTGAGCACCCAGCACCCCGAGAATGAGCACCCAGCACCCTGAGTACTGAGAACCGAGCACCCTGAGTACTGAGCACCCAGCACCCTGAGTACTGAGCCCCCAGCACCCTGAGTCCTGAGCAACGAGCACCCCGAGCACTGAGCACCGGGTACCCCGAGCACTGAGCACCCAGCAACCTGAGTACTGAGCACCCAGCACCCTGAGTACTGAGCACTGAGCACCCTGAGCACTGAGCACCCAGCACCCTGAGCACTGAGCAACCAGCATCCTGAGCACTGAGTACTGAGCACCCAGCACCCTGAGCACTGAGCAGCCAGCACCCTGAGCACTGATCACCCAGCACCCTGAGTATTGAGCACCCAGCACCCCAAACACTGAGCAGCGTGCACCCTGAGAACTGAGCACCGAGCACCCTGAGTACTGAGCACCCAGCACCATGAGTACTGAGCCCCGAGCACCCAGAGTACTGAGCACCGAGCACCCTGAGCACTGAGCACCCAGCACCCTGAGTACTGAGCACCAAGCACCCTGAGTACTGAGCACCCATCACCCCGAGAATGAGCACCCAGCACCATGAGTACTGAGCCCCGAGCACCCAGAGTACTGAGCACCGAGCACCCTGAGCACTGAGCACCCAGCACCCTGAGAACTGAGCACCGAGCACCCTGAGTACTGAGCACCGAGCACCCCTAGCACTGAGCACCCAGCACCCTGAGTACTGAGCACCCAGCACCCTTAGTACTGAGCACCCAGCACCCTGAGTTCTGAGCACCCAGCACCCTGAGCACTGAGCACACTGAGTACTGAGCAACCAGCACCCTGAGCACTGAGCACCCAGCACCCCGAGCACTGAGCACCCAGCACCCCGAGCACTGAGCACTGAGCACCCTGAGCACTGAGGACCCAGCACCCCGAGCACTGAGCACCCAGCACCCTGAGTACTGAGCACCCAGCACCCTGAGCACTGAGCACACTGAGTACTGAGCAACAAGCACCCTGAGCACTGATTACCCAGCACCCGAGCACTGAGCACCCAGCACCCTGAGCACTGAGCACCCAGCACCCTGAGCACTGAGAACCCAGCACCCCGAGTACTGAGCACCCAGCACCCCGAGTACTGAGCACCGAGCACCCCGAGCACTGAGCACCCAGCACCCTGAGTACTGAGCAACAAGCACCATGAGTACTGAGCACACAGCACCCTGAGCACTGAGCACCCAGCAACCTGAGTACTGAGCACCCAGCACCCTGAGTACTGAGCACCCTGCAACCTGAGCACTGAGCACCCAGCACCCTGAGTACTGAGCACCGAGCACCCCTAGCACTGAGCACCCAGCACCCTGAGTACTGAGCACCCAGCACCAAAAGTACTGAGCACCGAGCATCCTGAGCACTGAGCACCGAGCAACCCGAGCACTGAGCACCCAGCACCCTGAGTACTGAGCACCCAGCACCCTGAGTACTGAGCAGCGAGCACCCCGAGCACTGAGCACCCAGCACCCTGTGTAATGAGCACCCAGCACCCCGAGTACTGAGCACCCAGCCCCGTGAGTACTGAGCACCCAGCACCCTGAGTACTGAGCACCCAGCACCCTGAGCACTGAGCACAAAGCACGCTGAGTACTGAGCACACTGAGTACTGAGCACCGAGGACCCTGAACACTGAGCACCCAGCACCCTGAGCACTGAGCACCCAGCAGCCCGAGAATGAGCACCCAGCACCCTGAGTACTGAGAACCGAGCACCCTGAGTACTGAGCACCCAGCACGCTGAGCACTGAGCAACCAGCACCCCGAGTACTGAGCACACAGCACCCAGACCACTGAGCACCCAGCACCCCGAGAATGAGCACCCAGCACCCTGAGTACTGAGCACCCAGCACCCTGAGTACTGAGCACCCAGCACCCCGAGCACTGAGCACCCTGAATACTGAGCACCCAGCACCCTGAGTACTGTGCACTAAGCACCCAGAGGGCTGAGAACCCAGGACCCCGAGCACTGAGTACTGAGTACCCAGCACCCTGAGTACTGAGCACCGAGCTCCAGGAGCACTGAGCACCCTGAGTACTGAGCACCCAGCACAATGAGAACTGAGCACCCAGCACCCTGAGCACTGAGCACCCAGCTCCCTGAGTACTGAGCACCCAGCACCCCGAGCACTGAGCACCCAGCACCCTGAGTACTGAGCACCCAGCACCCTGAGTACTGAGCAACCAGAGCACTGAGCACCCAGCACCCTGAGTACTGAGCACCCTGAGGACTGAGCACCGATCACCCTGAGCACTGAGCACCGAGCACCCTGAGTACTGAGCACCCAGCACCCTGAGCACTGAGCACCCAGCACCCTGAGTACTGAGCAGCGAGCACCCTGAGTACTGAGCACCCAGCACCCTGAGTACTGAGCACCCAGCACCCTGAGTACTGAGCACCGAGCACCCCGAGTACTGAGCACCCTGCACCCTGAGCACTCAGCACCCAGCACCACGAGCACTGAGCACCCAGCACCCTGAGTACTGAGCTCCCAGCACCCCGAGCCCTGAGCACCCAGCACCCTGAGTACTGAGCACCCTGAGTACTGAGCACCGATCACCCTGAGCACTGAGCACCCAGCACCCTGAGTACTGAGCACCAAGCACCCTGAGTACTGAGCACCCATCACCCCGAGAATGAGCACCCAGCACCATGAGTACTGAGCCCCGAGCACCCAGAGTACTGAGCACCGAGCACCCTGAGCACTGAGCACCCAGCACCCTGAGAACTGAGCACCGAGCACCCTGAGTACTGAGCACCCAGCACCCCGAGAATGAGCACAAAGCACCATGAGTACTGAGCACCGAGCACCCTGAGCACTGAGCACCCAGCACCCTGAGTACTGAGCACCAAGCACCCTGAGTACTGAGCACCCAGCACCCTTAGTACTGAGCACACAGCACCCTGAGTTCTGAGCACCCAGCACCCTGAGCACTGAGCACACTGAGTACTGAGCAACCAGCACCCTGAGCACTGAGCACCCAGCACCCCGAGCACTGAGCACCCAGCACCCCGAGCACTGAGCACTGAGCACCCTGAGCATTGAGGACCCAGCACCCCGAGCACTGAGCACCCAGCACCCTGAGTACTGAGCACCCAGCACCCTGAGCACTGAGCACACTGAGTACTGAGCAACAAGCACCCTGAGCACTGAGCACCCAGCACCCGAGCACTGAGCACCCAGCACCCTGAGCACTGAGCACCCAGCACCCTGAGCACTGAGCACCCAGCACCCCGAGTACTGAGCACCCAGCACCCCGAGTACTGAGCACCGAGCACCCCGAGCACTGAGCACCCAGCACCCTGAGTACTGAGCAACAAGCACCATGAGTACTGAGCACACAGCACCCTGAGCACTGAGCACCCAGCAACCTGAGTACTGAGCACCCAGCACCCTGAGTACTGAGCACCCTGCAACCTGAGCACTGAGCACCCAGCACCCTGAGTACTGAGCACCGAGCACCCCTAGCACTGAGCACCCAGCACCCTGAGTACTGAGCACCCAGCACCAAAAGTACTGAGCACCGAGCATCCTGAGCACTGAGCACCGAGCAACCCGAGCACTGAGCACCCAGCACCCTGAGTACTGAGCACCCAGCACCAAGAGTACTGAGCAGCGAGCACCCCGAGCACTGAGCACCCAGCACCCTGTGTAATGAGCACCCAGCACCCCGAGTACTGAGCACCCAGCCCCGTGAATACTGAGCACCCAGCACCCTGAGTACTGAGCACCCAGCACCCTGAGCACTGAGCACAAAGCACGCTGAGTACTGAGCACACTGAGTACTGAGCACCGAGGACCCTGAACACTGAGCACCCAGCACCCTGAGCACTGAGCACCCAGCACCCCGAGAATGAGCACCCAGCACCCTGAGTACTGAGAACCGAGCACCCTGAGTACTGAGCACCCAGCACGCTGAGCACTGAGCAACCAGCACCCCGAGTACTGAGCACCCAGCACCCAGAGCACTGAGCACCCAGCACCCCGAGAATGAGCACCCAGCACCCTGAGTACTGAGCACCCAGCACCCTGAGTACTGAGCACCCAGCACCCCGAGCACTGAGCACCCTGAATACTGAGCACCCAGCACCCTGAGTACTGTGCACTAAGCACCCAGAGGGCTGAGAACCCAGGACCCCGAGCACTGAGTACTGAGCACCCAGCACCCTGAGTACTGAGCACCGAGCTCCACGAGCACTGAGCACCCTGAGTACTGAGCACCCAGCACAATGAGAACTGAGCACCCAGCACCCTGAGCACTGAGCACCCAGCTCCCTGAGTACTGAGCACCCAGCACCCCGAGCACTGAGCACCCAGCACCCTGAGTACTGAGCACCCAGCACCCTGAGTACTGAGCAACCAGAGCACTGAGCACCCAGCACCCTGAGTACTGAGCACCCTGAGGACTGAGCACCGATCACCCTGAGCACTGAGCACCGAGCACCCTGAGTACTGAGCACCCAGCACCCTGAGCACTGAGCACCCAGCACCCTGAGTACTGAGCAGCGAGCACCCTGAGTACTGAGCACCCAGCACCCTGAGTACTGAGCACCCAGCACCCTGAGTACTGAGCACCGAGCACCCCGAGTACTGAGCACCCAGCACCCTGAGCACTCAGCACCCAGCACCCCGAGCACTGAGCACCAAGCACTCTGAGTACTGAGCTCCCAGCACCCCGAGCCCTGAGCACCCAGCACCCTGAGTACTGAGCACCCTGAGTACTGAGCACCGATCACCCTGAGCACTGACCACCCAGCACCCTGAGTACTGAGCACCCAAACTACTGAGCACCGAGCACACCGAGCACTGAGCACCCAGCACCCTGAGTACTGAGCACCAAGCACCCTGAGCACTGAGCACCCAGCACCCTGAGTACTGAGCACTGAGCACCCCGAGCACTGAGCACACAGCGCCCCGAGCACTGAGCACCCAGCACCCCGAGCACTGAGCACCCAACACCCGTAGCACTGAGGACCCAGCACCCCGAGCAGTGAGCACCCAGCACCCTGAGCACTGAGCACCCAGCACCCCGAGTACTGAGCACCCAGCAACCTGAGCACCGAGCACCCAGCACCCCGAGCACTGAGCACCCAGCACCCTGAGCACTGAACACAAAGCACCCTGAGTACTGAGAACCGAGCACCCCGAGTACTGAGCACCCAGCACCACGAGCACTGAGCACCGAGCACCCCGAGCACTGAGCACCCAGCACCCCGAGCACTGAGCACCCAGCACCCCGAGTACTGAGCACCCAGCAACCTGAGCACCGAGCACCCAGCACCCCGAGCACTGAGCACCCAGCACCCTGAGCACTGAACACAAAGCACCCTGAGTACTGAGAACCGAGCACCCCGAGTACTGAGCACCCAGCACCACGAGCACTGAGCACCGAGCACCCCGAGCACTGAGCACCCAGCACCCCGAGCACTGAGCACCCAGCACCCCGAGCACTGAGCAACCAGCACCCCGAGCACTGAGCACCCAGCACCCCGAGCACTGAGCACCCAGCACCCCGAGCACTGAGCACCCAGCACCCCGAGCACTGAGCACCCATCACCCCGAGTACTCAGCGCCCAGCACCCTGAGCACTGAGCACCCAGCACCCTGAGCACTGAGCACAAAGCACGCTGAGTACTGAGCACTGAACACCCTGAGCACTGAGCACAAAGCACACTGAGTACTGAGCACTGAGCACCCTGAGTACTGAGCACTGAGCACCGAGCACCCTGAGTACTGAGCACCCTGAGGACTGAGCACCCAGCACCCTGAGTACTGAGCACCCAGCACCCAGAGCACTGAGCACCGAGCACCCTGAGTACTGAACACCCAGCACCCTGAGCACTGAGCACTGAGCACCCAGCACCCTGAGCACTGAGCACTGAGCACCCAGCACCCCGAGCACTGAGCACCCAGCACCCTGAGCACCCAGCACCGTGAACACTGAGCACCCTGAGCACTGAGCACACTGAGCACTGAGCACCCAGCACCCTGAGTACTGAGCACCCAACACTCTAAGCACTGAGCACTCAGCACGCTGAGTACTGAGCACTGAGCACACAGCACCCTGAGTACTGAGCACCCAGCACCCCGAGCACTGAGCACCCAGCGTCCCGAGCACTGAGCACCCAGCACCCCGAGCACTGAGCACTGAGCACACTGAGCACTGAGCACCCAGCACCCCGAGTACTGAGCACTGAGCACCCTGAGTACTGAGCACCCAGCACCCCGAGTACTGAGCACTGAGCACCGTGAGTACTGAGCATCCAGCACCCTGAGCACTGAGCACTGAGCACACTGAGCACTGAGCACCCAGCACCCCGAGTACTGAGCACTGAGCACCCTGAGTACTGAGCACCCAGCACCCTGAGCACTGAGCACCCAGCACATTGAGTACTGAGCACCGAGCACCCCGAGCACTGAGCACCCAGCACCCTGAGTACTGAGCACCCAGCACCCTGAGCACTGAGCACCCACACCCTGAGCACTGAGCACCCAGCACCCCGAGCACTGAGCACCCAGCACCCTGAGTACTGAGCACCCAACACCCAGAGTACTGAGCACCCAGCACCCTGAGAACTGAGCACCCTGCACCCTGAGTACTGAGCACCCAGCACCCTGAGTACTGAGCACCCAGCACCCTGAGCACTGAGCACTGAGCACCCAGCACCCTGAGCACTGAGCACTGAGCACCCAGCACCATGAGTACTGAGCACCCAGCACCCTGAGTACTGAGCACTCAGCACCCTGAGTTCTGAGCACCGAGCAACCCGAGCACTGAGCACCCAGCACACTGAGCACTGAGCACCCTGAGGACTGAGCACCCACCACCCTGAGCACTGAGCACCCAGCACCCTGGGTACTGAGCACCGATCACCCTGAGCACTGAGCACCCAGCACCCCGAGCACTGAGCACCCAGCACCCTGAGCACTGAGCACCCAGCACCCTGAGTACTGAGCACCCTGAGTACTGAGCACCGATCACCCTGAGCACTGAGCACCCAGCACCCTGAGTACTGAGCACCCAGCACCCTGAGCACTGAGCACCCAGCACCCTGAGCACTGAGCACCCAGCACCCTGAGTACTGAGCACCCAGCACCCTGAGTACTGAGTACCCAGCACCCTGAGCACTGAGCACCCAGCACCCTGAGTACTGAGCACCGAGCACCCTGAGTACTGAGCACATAGCACCCTGAGTACTGAGCACCCAGGACCCTGAGCACTGAGCACCCAGCACCCTGAGTACTGAGCACCCAGCACCCTGAGTACTGAGCACCCAGCACCCCGAGCACTGAGCACCCAGCACCCCGAGCACTGAGCACCCAGCACCCCGAGCACTGAGCACCCAGCACCCCGAGCACTGAGCACCCAGCACCCCGAGCACTGAGCACCCAGCACCCCGAGCACTGAGCACCCAGCACCCTGAGCACTGAGCACCCAGCACCCTGAGCACTGAGCACCCAGCACCCCGAGTACTGAGCACCCAGCACCCCGAGTACTGAGCACCGAGCACCCCGAGCACTGAGCACCCAGCACCCTGAGTACTGAGCACCCAGCACCCTGAGTACTGAGCACCCCGAGTACTGAGAACCCAGCACCCCGATCACTGAGCACCCAGCACCCTGAGTACTGAGAACAGATCACCCTGAGTACTGAGCACCCAGCACCCTGAATACTGAGCCCCCAGCACCCTGAGTACTGAGCACCCAGCACCCCGAGCACTGAGCACCCAGCAACCCGAGAATGAGCACCCAGCACCCTGAGTACTGAGAACCGAGCACCCTGAGTACTGAGCACCCAGCACCCTGAGTACTGAGCCCCCAGCACCCTGAGTACTGAGCACCCAGCACCCCGAGCACTGAGTACTCAGCACCCCGAGAATGAGCACCCAGCACCCTGAGTACTGAGCACCCAGCACCCCGAGCACGGAGCACCCAGGACCCCGAGCACTGAGTACTGAGCACTCAGCACCCTGAGTACTGAGCACCGAGCTCCCCGAGCACTGAGCACCCAGCACCCTGAGCACTGAGCACCCAGCACCCTGAGCACTGAGCACCCAGCACCCTGAGTACTGAGCACCCAGCACGCTGAGTACTGAGCACCCAGCACCCCGAGCACTGAGCACCCAGCACCCTGAGTACTGAGCACAGAGCACCCAGCGCCCCGAGCACTGAGCACCCAGCACCCTGTGTACTGAGCACTGAGCACCCTGAGTACTAAGCACCCAGCACGCTGAGTACTGAGCACCCATGACCCTGAGCACTGAGCACCGAGCACCCCGTGCACTGAGCACCCAGCACCCTGAGCACTCACCACCCATCACCCCGATCACTGAGCACCCAGCACCCTGAGCACTGAGCACCCAGCACCCTGAGCACTGAGCACCCAGCACCCAGAGCACTGAGCACCCAGCGCTCTGAGCACTGAGCACCCAGCACCCTGAGTACTGAGCACCCAGCACCCTGAGTACTGAGCACCCAGACCACGAGCACTGAGCACCCAGCACCCCTAGCACTGTGCACCCAGCACCCTGAGTACTGAGAACCCAGCACCCTGAGTACTGAGCACCCAGCACCCTGAGCACTGAGCACCCAGCACCCTGAGCACTGAGCACCCAGCACCCTGAGTACTGAGCACCCAGCACCCCAAGCACTGAGCACCGAGCACCCTGAGTACTGAGCACCCAGCACGCTGAGCACTGAGCACCCAGCACCCCGAATACTGAGCACCCAGCACCCTGAGTACTGAGCACCCAGCACCCTGAGTACTGAGCACCCAGCACCCCTAGCACTGAGCACCCAGCACCCTGAGCACTGAGCACCCAGCACCCTGAGTACTGAGCATCAAGCACGCTGAGCACTGAGCACCCAGCACCCTGAGCACTGAGCACCCATGAGGCTGAGCACTGAGCACCCAGCACCCTGAATCCTGAGCACCGAGCAGCCCGAGCACTGAGCACCGGGTACCCCGAGCACTGAGCACCCAGCAACCTGAGTACTGAGCACCCAGCACCCTGAGTACTGAGCACTGAGCACTGAGCACCTTGAGCACTGAGCACCCAGCACCCTGAGCACTGAGCACCCAGCATCCTGAGCACTGAGTACTGAGCACCCAGCACCCTGAGCACTGAGCAGCCAGCACCCTGAGCACTGAGCACCCAGCACCCTGAGTATTAAGCACCCAGCACCCCAAACACTGAGCAGCGAGCACCCTGAGAACTGAGCACCGAGCACCCTGAGTACTGAGCACCCAGCACCATGAGTACTGAGCCCCGAGCACCCAGAGTACTGAGCACCGAGCACCCTGAGCACTGAGCACCCAGCACCCTGAGTACTGAGCACCAAGCACCCTGAGTACTGAGCACCCAGCACCCCGAGAATGAGCACCCAGCACCATAAGTACTGAGCCCTGAGCACCCAGAGTACTGAGCACCGAGCACCCTGAGCACTGAGCACCCAGCACCCTGAGAACTGAGCACCGAGCACCCTGAGTACTGAGCACCCAGCACCCCGAGAATGAGCACCCAGCACCATGAGTACTGAGCACCGAGCACCCTGAGCACTGAGCACCCAGCACCCTGAGTACTGAGCACCAAGCACCCTGAGTACTGAGCACCCAGCACCCTGAGTACTGAGCACCCAGCACCCTGAGTTCTGAGCACCCAGCACCCTGAGCACTGAGCACACTGAGTACTGAGCAACCAGCACCCTGAGCACTGAGCACCCAGCAACCCGAGCACTGAGCACCCAGCACCCCGAGCACTGAGCACTGAGCACCCTGAGCACTGAGGACCCAGCACCCCGAGCACTGAGCACCCAGCACCCTGAGTACTGCGCACCCAGCACCCTGAGCACTGAGCACACTGAGTACTGAGCAACCAGCACCCTGAGCACTGAGCACCCAGCACCCCGAGCACTGAGCACCCAGCACCCTGAGCACTGAGCACCCAGCACACTGAGCACTGAGCACCCAGCACCCCGAGTACTGAGCCCCGAGCACCCCGAGCACTGAGCACACAGCACCCTGAGTACTGAGCACCCAGCACCCTGAGTACTGAGCACCCCGAGTACTGAGAACCCAGCACCCCGATCACTGAGCACCCAGCACCCTGAGTACTGAGAACAGATCACCCTGAGTACTGAGCACCCAGCACCCTGAGTACTGAGCCCCCAGCACCCTGAGTACTGAGCACCCAGCACCCCGAGCACTGAGCACCCAGCACCCCGAGAATGAGCACCCAGCACCCTGAGTACTGAGAACCGAGCACCCTGAGTACTGAGCACCCAGCACCCTGAGTACTGAGCCCCCAGCAACCTGAGTACTGAGCACCCAGCACCCCGAGCACTGAGTACCCAGCACCCCGGGAATGAGCACCCAGCACCCTGAGTACTGAGCACCCAGCACCCCGAGCACGGAGCACCCAGGACCCCGAGCACTGAGTACTGAGCACTCAGCACCCTGAGTACTGAGCACCGAGCTCCCCGAGCACTGAGCACCCAGCACCCTGAGCACTGAGCACCCAGCACCCTGAGCACTGAGCACCCAGCACCCTGAGTACTGAGCACCCAGCACGCTGAGTACTGAGCACCCAGCACCCCGAGCACTGAGCACCCAGCACCCTGAGTACTGAGCACTGAGCACCCAGCGCCCCGAGCACTGAGCACCCAGCACCCTGTGTACTGAGCACTGAGCACCCTGAGTACTAAGCACCCAGCACCCTGAGTACTGAGCACCCATGACCCTGAGCACTGAGCACCGAGCACCCCGAGCACTGAGCACCCAGCACCCTGAGCACTCACCACCCATCACCCCGATCACTGAGCACCCAGCACCCTGAGCACTGAGCACCCAGCACCCTGAGCACTGAGCACCCAGCACCCAGAGCACTGAGCACCCAGCACTCTGAGCACTGAGCACCCAGCACCCTGAGTACTGAGCACCCAGCACCCTGAGTACTGAGCACCCAGACCACGAGCACTGAGCACCCAGCACCCCTAGCACTGTGCACCCAGCACCCTGACTACTGAGAACCCAGCACACTGAGTACTGAGCACCCAGCACCCTGAGCACTGAGCACCCAGCAGCCCGAGCACTGAGCACCCAGCATCCTGAGCACTGAGTACTGAGCACCCAGAACCCTGAGCACTGAGCACCCAGCACCCTGAGCACTGAGCACCCAGCACCCTGAGTACTGAGCACCCAGCACCCCAAGCACTGAGCACCGAGCACCCTGAGTACTGAGCACCCAGCACGCTGAGCACTGAGCACCCAGCACCCCGAATACTGAGCACCCAGCACCATGAGTACTGAGCACCCAGCACCCTGAGTACTGAGCACCAAGCACCCCTAGCACTGAGCACCCAGCACCCTGAGCACTGAGCACCCAGCACCCTGAGTACTGAGCATCAAGCACGCTGAGCACTGAGCACCCAGCACCCTGAGCACTGAGCACCCAGCACCCTGAGCACTGAGCACCCAGCACCCTGAGTCCTGAGCACCGAGCACCCCGAGCACTGAGCACCGGGTACCCCAAGCACTGAGCACCCAGCAACCTGAGTACTGAGCACCCAGCACCCTGAGTACTGAGCACTGAGCACTGAGCACCCTGAGCACTGAGCACCCAGCACCCTGAGCACTGAGCACCCAGCATTCTGAGCACTGAGTACTGAGCACCCAGCACCCTGAGCACTGAGCAGCCAGCACCCTGAGCACTGAGCACACAGCACCCTGAGTATTGAGCACCCAGCACCCCAAACACTGAGCAGCGAGCACCCTGAGAACTGAGCACCGAGCACCCTGAGTACTGAGCACCCAGCACCATGAGTACTGAGCCCCAAGCACAGAGAGTACTGAGCACCGAGCACCCTGAGCACTGAGCACCCAGCACCCTGAGTACTGAGCACCAAGCACCCTGAGTACTGAGCACCCAGCACCCCGAGAATGAGCACCCAGCACCATGAGTACTGAGCCCTGAGCACCCAGAGTATTGAGCACCGAGCACCCTGAGCACTGAGCACCCAGCACCCTGAGAACTGAGCACCGAGCACCCTGAGTACTGAGCACCCAGCACCCCGAGAATGAGCACCCAGCACCATGAGTACTGAGAACCGAGCACCCTGAGCACTGAGCACCCAGCACCCTGAGTACTGAGCACCAAGCACCCTGAGTACTGAGCACCCAGCACCCTGAGTACTGAGCACCCAGCACCCTGAGTACTGAGCACCCAGCACCCTGAGCACTGAGCACACTGAGTACTGAGCAACCAGCACCCTGAGCACTGAGCACCCAGCACCCCGAGCACTGAGCACTGAGCACCCTGAGCACTGAGCACCAAACACCCCGAGCACTGAGCACCCAGCACCCTGAGTACTGAGCACCCAGCACCCTGAGTACTGAGCACCCAGCATCCTGAGTACTGAGCACCCTGAGGACTGAGCACCCAGCACCCTGAGTACTGAGCACCCAGCACCCTGAGTACTGAGCACCCAGCATCCTGAGTACTGAGCACCAATCAACCTGAGCACTGAGCATCCAGCACCCTGAGCACTGAGCACCCTGAGGACTGAGCACCCAGCAACCTGAGTACTGAGCACCCAGCATCCTGAGTACTGAGCACCCTGAGTACTGAGCACCCAGCACCCCTAGCACTGAGCACCCAGCACCCTGAGTACTGAGAACCGAGCACCCTGAGCACTGAGCACCCAGCACCCCGAGCACTGAGCACTGAGCACCCTGAGCACTGAGCACCAAACACCCCGAGCACTGAGCACCCAGCACCCTGAGTACTGAGCACCCAGCACCCTGAGTACTGAGCACCCAGCATCCTGAGTACTGAGCACCCTGAGGACTGAGCACCCAGCACCCTGAGTACTGAGCACCCAGCACCCTGAGTACTGAGCACCCAGCATCCTGAGTACTGAGCACCGATCAACCTGAGCACTGAGCATCCAGCACCCTGAGCACTGAGCACCCTGAGGACTGAGCACCCAGCAACCTGAGTACTGAGCACCCAGCATCCTGAGTACTGAGCACCCTGAGTACTGAGCACCCAGCACCCCTAGCACTGAGCACCCAGCACCATGAGTACTGAGAACCGAGCACCCTGAGCACTGAGCACCCAGCACCCTGAGTACTGAGCACCAAGCACCCTGAGTACTGAGCACCCTGCACCCTGAGTACTGAGCACCCAGCACCCTGAGTACTGAGCACCCAGCACCCTGAGCACTGAGCACACTGAGTACTGAGCAACCAGCACCCTGAGCACTGAGCACCCAGCACCCCGAGCACTGAGCACCCAGCACCCCGAGCACTGAGCACTGAACACCCTGAGCACTGAGGACCCAGCACCCCGAGCACTGAGCACCCAGCACCCTGAGTACTGAGCACCCAGCACCCTGAGCACTGAGCACACTGAGTACTGAGCAACCAGCACCCTGAGCACTGAGCACCCAGCACCCCGAGCACTGAGCACCCAGCACCCTGAGCACTGAGCACCCAGCACCCTGAGCACTGAGCACCCAGCACCCCGAGTACTGAGCCCCGAGCACCCCAAGCACTGAGCACACAGCACCCTGAGTACTGAGCACCCAGCACCCTGAGTACTGAGCACCCCGAGTACTGAGAACCCAGCACCCCGATCACTGAGCAGCCAGCACCCTGAGTACTGAGAACAGATCACCCTGAGTACTGAGCACCCAGCACCCTGAGTACTGAGCCCCCAGCACCCTGAGTACTGAGCACCCAGCACCCTGAGCACTGAGCACCCAGCACCCCGAGAATGAGCACCCAGCACAGTGAGTACTGAGAACCGAGCACCCTGAGTACTGAGCACCCAGCACCCTGAGTACTGAGCCCCCAGCAACCTGAGTACTGAGCACCCAGCACCCCGAGCACTGAGTACCCAGCACCCCGGGAATGAGCACCCAGCACCCTGAGTACTGAGCACCCAGCACCCCGAGCACGGAGCACCCAGGACCCCGAGCACTGAGTACTGAGCACTCAGCACCCTGAGTACTGAGCACCGAGCTCCCCGAGCACTGAGCACCCAGCACCCTGAGCACTGAGCACCCAGCACCCTGAGCACTGAGCACCCAGCACCCTGAGTACTGAGCACCCAGCACGCTGAGTACTGAGCACCCAGCACCCCGAGCACTGAGCACCCAGCACCCTGAGTACTGAGCACTGAGCACCCAGCGCCCCGAGCACTGAGCACCCAGCACCCTGTGTACTGAGCACTGAGCACCCTGAGTACTAAGCACCCAGCACCCTGAGTACTGAGCACCCATGACCCTGAGCACTGAGCACCGAGCACCCCGAGCACTGAGCACCCAGCACCCTGAGCACTCACCACCCATCACCCCGATCACTGAGCACCCAGCACCCTGAGCACTGAGCACCCAGCACCCTGAGCACTGAGCACCCAGCACCCAGAGCACTGAGCACCCAGCACTCTGAGCACTGAGCACCCAGCACCCTGAGTACTGAGCACCCAGCACCCTGAGTACTGAGCACCCAGACCACGAGCACTGAGCACCCAGCACCCCTAGCACTGTGCACCCAGCACCCTGAGTACTGAGAACCCAGCACACTGAGTACTGAGCACCCAGCACCCTGAGCACTGAGCACCCAGCAGCCCGAGCACTGAGCACCCAGCATCCTGAGCACTGAGTACTGAGCACCCAGAACCCTGAGCTCTGAGCACCCAGCACCCTGAGCACTGAGCACCCAGCACCCTGAGTACTGAGCACCCAGCACCCCAAGCACTGAGCACCGAGCACCCTGAGTACTGAGCACCCAGCACGCTGAGCACTGAGCACCCAGCACCCCGAATACTGAGCACCCAGCACCATGAGTACTGAGCACCCAGCACCCTGAGTACTGAGCACCAAGCACCCCTAGCACTGAGCACCCAGCACCCTGAGCACTGAGCACCCAGCACCCTGAGTACTGAGCATCAAGCACGCTGAGCACTGAGCACCCAGCACCCTGAGCACTGAGCACCCAGCACCCTGAGCACTGAGCACCCAGCACCCTGAGTCCTGAGCACCGAGCACCCCGAGCACTGAGCACCGGGTACCCCAAGCACTGAGCACCCAGCAACCTGAGTACTGAGCACCCAGCACCCTGAGTACTGAGCACTGAGCACTGAGCACCCTGAGCACTGAGCACCCAGCACCCTGAGCACTGAGCACCCAGCATCCTGAGCACTGAGTACTGAGCACCCAGCACCCTGAGCACTGAGCAGCCAGCACCCTGAGCACTGAGCACACAGCACCCTGAGTATTGAGCACCCAGCACCCCAAACACTGAGCAGCGAGCACCCTGAGAACTGAGCACCGAGCACCCTGAGTACTGAGCACCCAGCACCATGAGTACTGAGCCCCGAGCACAGAGAGTACTGAGCACCGAGCACCCTGAGCACTGAGCACCCAGCACCCTGAGTACTGAGCACCAAGCACCCTGAGTACTGAGCACCCAGCACCCCGAGAATGAGCACCCAGCACCATGAGTACTGAGCCCTGAGCACCCAGAGTATTGAGCACCGAGCACCCTGAGCACTGAGCTCCCAGCACCCTGAAAACTGAGCACCGAGCACCCTGAGTACTGAGCACCCAGCACCCCGAGAATGAGAACCCAGCACCATGAGTACTGAGAACCGAGCACCCTGAGCACTGAGCACCCAGCACCCTGAGTACTGAGCACCAAGCACCCTGAGTACTGAGCACCCAGCACCCTGAGTACTGAGCACCCAGCACCCTGAGTACTGAGCACCCAGCACCCTGAGCACTGAGCACACTGAGTACTGAGCAACCAGCACCCTGAGCACTGAGCACCCAGCACCCCGAGCACTGAGCACTGAGCACCCTGAGCACTGAGCACCAAACACCCCGAGCACTGAGCACCCAGCACCCTGAGTACTGAGCACCCAGCACCCTGAGTACTGAGCACCCAGCATCCTGAGTACTGAGCACCCTGAGGACTGAGCACCCAGCACCCTGAGTACTGAGCACCCAGCACCCTGAGTACTGAGCAACCAGCATCCTGAGTACTGAGCACCGATCAACCTGAGCACTGAGCATCCAGCACCCTGAGCACTGAGCACCCTGAGGACTGAGCACCCAGCAACCTGAGTACTGAGCACCCAGCATCCTGAGTACTGAGCACCCTGAGTACTGAGCACCCAGCACCCCTAGCACTGAGCACCCAGCACCCTGAGTACTGAGCACCCTGAGTGTGGAGCACCCTGCACCCTGAGTACTGAGCAGCCAGCACCCTGAGTACTGAGCACCCTGAGTGCTGAGCACCCTGCACCCTGAGTACTGAGCACCCAGCATCCTGAGTACTGAGCACCCTGAGTACTGAGCATCCAGCACCCCGAGCACTGAGCACCCAGCACCCTGAGTACTGAGCACCCTGAGTACTGAGCACCCAGCACCCCTAGCACTGAGCACCCAGCACCCTGAGTACTGAGCACCCTGAGTGCTGAGCACCCTGCACCCTGAGTACTGAGCAGCCAGCACCCTGAGCACTGAGCACCCAGCACCCTGAGTACTGAGCACCCAGCACCCTGAGAACTTAGCACCCAGCAAATGAGCACTGAGCACCCAGCACCCTGAGTACTGAGCACCGAGCACCCTGAGTACTGAGCACCCAGCACCCTGAGTACTGAGCACCGAGCACCCCGAGTACTGAGCACCCAGCACCCTGAGAACTGAGCACCCAGCACCCTGAGCACTGAGCACCCAGCACCCTGAGTACTGAGCACCGAGCACCCCGAGCACTGAGCACCCAGCACCCTGAGCACTGAGCACCCAGCACCCTGAGTACTGAGCATCCAGCACCCTGAGTACTGAGAACACAGCACCCTGAGCACTGAGCACCCAGCACCCTGAGTACTGAGCACCCACCACCCTGAGTACTGAGCACCCAGCACCCTGAGTACTGAGCACCCAGCACCCTGAGTACTGAGCACCCAGCACCCTGAGTACTGAGCACCGAGCACCCCGAGTACTGAGCACCCAGCACCCCGAGGACTGAGCACCCAGCACCCTGAGCACTGAGCACCCAGCACCCTGAGTCCTGAGTACTGAGCACCCTGAGTACTGAGCACCCAGCATCCAGAGCACTGAGCACCCAGCACCCTGAGTACTGAGCACCGAGCACCCTAGGCACTGAGCACCCAGCACCCTGAGTACTGAGCACCCAGCACCAAATATACTGAGCACCGAGCATCCTGAGCACTGAGCACCGAGAACCCCGAGCACTGAGCACCCAGCACCCTGAGTACTGAGCACCCAGCACCAAGAGTACTGAGCAGCGAGCACCCCGAGCACTGAGCGCCCAGCACATTGAGTAATGAGCACCCAGCACCCCGAGTACTGAGCACCCAGCACCAAAAGTACTGAGCACCGTGCATCCTGAGCACTGAGCACCCAGCACCCCGAGAATGAGCACCCAGCACCCTGAGTACTGAGCACCCATGACCCTGAGCACTGAGCACCGAGCACCCCGAGCACTGAGCACCCAGCACCCTGAGCACTGAGCACCCAGCACCCAGAGCACTGAGCACCCAGCACTCTGAGCACTGAGCACCCAGCACCCTGAGTACTGAGCACCCAGCACCCTGAGTACTGAGCACCCAGACCACGAGCTCTGAGCACCCAGCACCCCTAGCACTGTGCACCCAGCACCCTGAGTACTGAGAACCCAGCACCCTGAGTACTGAGCACCCAGCACCCTGAGCACTGAGCACCCAGCAGCCCGAGCACTGAGCACCCAGCATCCTGAGCACTGAGTACTGAGCACCCAGCACCCTGAGCACTGAGCACCCAGCACCCTGAGCACTGAGCACCCAGCACCCTGAGTACTGAGCACCCAGCACCCCAAGCACTGAGCACCGAGCACCCTGAGTACTGAGCACCCAGCACGCTGAGCACTGAGCACCCAGCACCCCGAATACTGAGCACCCAGCACCCTGAGTACTGAGCACCCAGCACCCTGAGTACTGAGCACCCAGGACCCCTAGCACTGAGCACCCAGCACCCCGAGCACTGAGCACCCAGCACCCCGAGAATGAGCACCCAGCACCCTGAGTACTGATAACCGAGCACCCTGAGTACTGAGCACCCAGCACCCTGAGTGCTGAGCCCCCAGCACCCTGAGTCCTGAGCACCGAGCACCCCGAGCACTGAGCACCGGGTACCCCGAGCACTGAGCACCCAGCAACCTGAGTACTGAGCACCCAGCACCCTGAGTACTGAGCACTGAGCACTGAGCACCCTGAGCACTGAGCACCCAGCACCCTGAGCACTGAGCAACCAGCATCCTGAGCACTGAGTACTGAGCACCCAGCACCCTGAGCACTGAGCAGCCAGCACCCTGAGCACTGATCACCCAGCACCCTGAGTATTGAGCACCCAGCACCCCAAACACTGAGCAGCGAGCACCCTGAGTACTGAGCACCCATCACCCCGAGAATGAGCACCCAGCACCATGAGTACTGAGCCCCGAGCACCCAGAGTACTGAGCACCGAGCACCCTGAGCACTGAGCACCCAGCACCCTGAGAACTGAGCACCGAGCACCCTGAGTACTGAGCACCCAGCACCCCGAGAATGAGCACCCAGCACCATGAGTACTGAGCACCGAGCACCCTGATCACTGAGCACCCAGCACCCTGAGTACTGAGCACCAAGCACCCTGAGTACTGAGCACCCAGCACCCTGAGTACTGAGCACCCAGCACCCTGAGTTCTGAGCACCCAGCACCCTGAGCACTGAGCACACTGAGTACTGAGTAACCAGCACCCTGAGCACTGAGCACCCAGCACCCCGAGCACTGAGCACCCAGCACCCCGGGCACTGAGCACTGAGCACCCTGAGCACTGAGGACCCAGCACCCCGAGCACTGAGCACCCAGCACCCTGGGTACTGAGCACCCAGCACCCTGAGCACTGAGCACACTGAGTACTGAGCAACCAGCACCCTGAGCACTGAGCACCCAGCACATCGAGCACTGAGCACCCAGCACCCTGAGCACTGAGCACCCAGCACCCTGAGCACTGAGCACCCAGCACCCCGAGTACTGAGCACCCAGCACCCCGAGTACTGAGCACCGAGCACCCCGAGCACTGAGCACCCAGCACCCTGAGTACTGAGCACCCCGAGTACTGAGAACCCAGCACCCTGATCACTGAGCACCCAGCACCCTGAGTACTGAGTACAGATCACCCTGAGTACTGAGCACCCAGCACCCTGAGTACTGAGCCCCCAGCACCCTGAGTACTGAGCACCCAGCACCCCGAGCACTGAGCACCCAGCACCCCGAGAATGAGCACCCAGAAACCTGAGTACTGAGCACCCAGCACCCTGAGTACTGAGCCCCCAGCACCCTGAGTTCTGAGCACCCAGCACCCTGAGCACTGAGCACACTGAGTACTGAGCAACCAGCACCCTGAGAAGTGAGCACCCAGCACCCCGAGCACTGAGCACCCAGCACCCCGAGCACTGAGCACTGAGCACCCTGAGCACTGAGGACCCAGCACCCCGAGCACTGAGCACCCAGCACCCTGAGTACTGAGCACCCAGCACCCTGAGCACTGAGCACACTGAGTACTGAGCAACCAGCACCCTGAGCACTGAGCACCCAGCACCCCGAGCACTGAGCACCCAGCACCCTGAGCACTGAGCACCCAGCACCCTGAGCACTGAGCACCCAGCACCCCGAGTACTGAGCACCCACCAACCCGAGTACTGAGCACCTAGCACCCCGTGCACTGAGCACCCAGCACCCTGAGTACTGAGCACCCAGCACCCTGAGTACTGAGCACCCCGAGTACTGAGAACCCAGCACCCCGATCACTGAGAACCCAGCACCCTGAGTACTGAGAACAGATCACCCTGAGTACTGAGCACCCAGCACCCTGAGTACTGAGCCCCCAGCACCCTGAGTACTGAGCACCGAGCTCCCCGAGCACTGAGCACCCTGAGTACTGAGCACCCAGCACCCTGAGTACTGAGCACCCAGCACCCTGAGCACTGAGCACCCAGCACCCTGAGTACTGAGCACCCAGCACCCCGAGCACTGAGCACTGAGCACCCTGAGCACTGAGCACCCAGCACCCCGAGCACTGAGCACCCAGCACCCTGAGTACTGAGCACCCAGCTCCCTGAGCACTGAGCACACTGAGTACTGAGCAACCAGCACCCTGAGCACTGAGCACCCAGCACCCCGAGCACTGAGCACCCAGCACCCTGAGAACTGAGCACCCAGCACCCTGAGCACTGAGCACCCAGCACCCCGAGTACTGAGCACCCAGCACCCCGAGTAGTGAGCACCGAGCACCCCGAGCACTGAGCACCCAGCACCCTGAGTACTGAGCACCCAGCACCCTGAGTACTGAGCACCCCGAGTACTGAGAACCCAGCACCCCGATCACTGAGCACCCAGCACCCTGAGTACTGAGCACCCAGCACCCTGAGTACTGAGCCCCCAGCACCCTGAGTACTGAGCACCCAGCACCCCGAGCACTGAGCACCCAGCACCCTTAGCACTGAGCACCCGGAGGACTGAGCACCCAGCACCCTGATAACTGAGCACTGATCACCCTGAGCACTGAGCACCCAGCACACCGAGCACTGATCACGCAGCACCCTGAGTACTGAGCACCCAGCACCCCGAGCACGGAGCACCCAGGACCCCGAGCACTGAGTACTGAGCACTCAGCACCCTGAGTACTGAGCACCGAGCTCCCTGAGCACTGAGCACCCAGCACCCTGAGCACTGAGCACCCAGCACCCTGAGCACTGAGCACCCAGCACCCTGAGTACTGAGCACCCAGCACGCTGAGTACTGAGCACCCAGCACCCCGAGCACTGAGCACCCAGCACCCTGAGTACTGAGCACTGAGCACCCAGCGCCCCGAGCACTGAGCACCCAGCACCCTGTGTACTGAGCACTGACCACCCTGAGTACTAAGCACCCAGCACCCTGAGTACTGAGCACCCATGACCCTGAGCACTGAGCACCGAGCACCCCGATCACTGAGCACCCAGCACCCTGAGCACTCACCACCCATCACCCCGATCACTGAGCACCCAGCACCCTGAGCACTGAGCACCCAGCACCCTGAGCACTGAGCACCCAGCACCCAGAGCACTGAGCACCCAGCACTCTGAGCACTGAGCACCCAGCACCCTGAGTACTGAGCACCCAGCACCCTGAGTACTGAGTATCCAGACCACGAGCACTGAGCACCCAGCACGCCTAGCACTGTGCACCCAGCACCCTGAGTACTGAGAACCCAGCACCCTGAGTACTGAGCACCCAGCACCCTGAGCACTGAGCACCCAGCAGCCCGAGCACTGAGCACCCAGCATCCTGAGCACTGAGTACTGAGCACCCAGAACCCTGAGCACTGAGCACCCAGCACCCTGAGCACTGAGCACCCAGCACCCTGAGTACTGAGCACCCAGCACCCCAAGCACTGAGCACCGAGCACCCTGAGTACTGAGCACCCAGCACGCTGAGCACTGAGCACCCAGCACCCCGAATACTGAGCACCCAGCACCCTGAGTACTGAGCACCCAGCACCCTGAGTACTGAGCACCCAGCACCCCTAGCACTGAGCACCCAGCACCCTGAGCACTGAGCACCCAGCACCCTGAGTACTGAGCATCAAGCACGCTGATCACTGAGCACCCAGCACCCTGAGCACTGAGCACCCAGCACCCTGAGCACTGAGCACCCAGCACCCTGAGTCCTGAGCACCGAGCACCCCAAGCACTGAGCACCGGGTACCACGAGCACTGAGCACCCAGCAACCTGAGTACTGAACACCCAGCACCCTGAGTACTGAGCACTGAGCACTGAGCACCCTGAGCACTGAACACCCAGCACCCTGAGCACTGAGCACCCAGCATCCTGAGCACTGAGTACTGAGCACCCAGCACCCTGAGCACTGAGCAGCCAGCACCCTGAGCACTGAGCACCCAGCACCCTGAGTATTGAGTAAACAGCACCCCAAACACTGAGCAGCGAGCAACCTGAGAACTGAGCACCGAGCACCCTGAGTACTGAGCACCCAGCACCATGAGTACTGAGCCCCGAGCACCCAGAGTACTCAGCACCGAGCAACCTGAGCACTGAGCACCCAGCACCCTGAGTACTTAGCACCAAGCACCCTGAGTACCGAGCACCCAGCACCCCGAGAATGAGCACCCAGCACCATGAGTACTGAGCCCCGAGCACCCAGAGTACTGAGCACCGAGCACCCTGAGCACTGAGCACCCAGCACCCTGAGAACTGAGCACCGAGCACCCTGAGTACTGAGCACCCAGCACCCCGAGAATGAGCACCCAACACCATGAGTACTGAGCACCGAGCACCCTGAGCACTGAGCACCCAGCACCCTGAGCACTGAGCACCAAGCACCCTGAGTACTGAGCACCGAGCACCCTGAGTACTGAGCACCCAGCACATTGAGTTCTGAGCACCCAGCACCCTGAGCACTGAGCAAACTGAGTACTGAGCAACCAGCACCCTGAGCACTGAGCACCCAGCACCCCGAGCACTGAGCACCCAGCACCCCGAGCACTGAGCACTGAGCACCCTGAGCACTGAGGACCCAGCACCCCGAGCACTGAGCACCCAGCACCCTGAGTACTGAGCACCCAGCACCCTGAGCACTGAGCACACTGAGTACTGAGCAACCAGCACCCTGAGCACTGAGCACCCAGCACCCCGAGCACTGAGCACCCAGCACGCTGAGTACTGAGCACTGAGCACCCAGCACCCTGAGTACTGAGCACCCAGCACCCTGAGTACTGAGCACCCAACACCCTGAGTACGGAGAACCCAGCACCCCGAGTACTGAACACCCAGCACCCTGAGTACTGAGCACCCAGCGCCCCGAGCACCGAGCACCCCGAGCACTGAGCACTGGGCACCCTGAGTACTGAGCACTGAGCACCCTTAGTACTGAGCACCGAGCACCCTGAGTACTGAGCACCCAGCACCCTGAGCACTGAGCACGGAGCACCCCGAGGACTGAGCACCCAGCACCGTGAGCACTGAGCACCCAGCACCTTGAGTACTGAGCACCGAGCACCCCGAGCACTGAGCACCAAGCACCCTGAGTACTGAGCACCCAGCACCCCGAGCACTGAGCACCCAGCACCCTGAGTACTGAGCACCCAGCACCTTGAGCACTGAGCACTGAGCACCCCGAGCACTGAGCACCCAGCACCCGGAGTACTGAGCACCCAGCACCCTGAGTACTAAGCACCGAGCACCCTGAGTACTGAGCACCCAGCACCCTGATAACTGAGCACTGATCACCCTGAGCACTGAGCACCCAGCACACCGAGCACTGATCACGCAGCACCCTGAGTACTGAGCACCCAGCACCCCGAGCACGGAGCACCCAGGACCCCGAGCACTGAGTACTGAGCACTCAGCACCCTGAGTACTGAGCACCGAGCTCCCTGAGCACTGAGCACCCAGCACCCTGAGCACTGAGCACCCAGCACCCTGAGCACTGAGCACCCAGCACCCTGAGTACTGAGCACCCAGCACGCTGAGTACTGAGCACCCAGCACCCCGAGCACTGAGCACCCAGCACCCTGAGTACTGAGCACTGAGCACCCAGCGCCCCGAGCACTGAGCACCCAGCACCCTGTGTACTGAGCACTGACCACCCTGAGTACTAAGCACCCAGCACCCTGAGTACTGAGCACCCATGACCCTGAGCACTGAGCACCGAGCACCCCGATCACTGAGCACCCAGCACCCTGAGCACTCACCACCCATCACCCCGATCACTGAGCACCCAGCACCCTGAGCACTGAGCACCCAGCACCCTGAGCACTGAGCACCCAGCACCCAGAGCACTGAGCACCCAGCACTCTGAGCACTGAGCACCCAGCACCCTGAGTACTGAGCACCCAGCACCCTGAGTACTGAGTATCCAGACCACGAGCACTGAGCACCCAGCACGCCTAGCACTGTGCACCCAGCACCCTGAGTACTGAGAACCCAGCACCCTGAGTACTGAGCACCCAGCACCCTGAGCACTGAGCACCCAGCAGCCCGAGCACTGAGCACCCAGCATCCTGAGCACTGAGTACTGAGCACCCAGAACCCTGAGCACTGAGCACCCAGCACCCTGAGCACTGAGCACCCAGCACCCTGAGTACTGAGCACCCAGCACCCCAAGCACTGAGCACCGAGCACCCTGAGTACTGAGCACCCAGCACGCTGAGCACTGAGCACCCAGCACCCCGAATACTGAGCACCCAGCACCCTGAGTACTGAGCACCCAGCACCCTGAGTACTGAGCACCCAGCACCCCTAGCACTGAGCACCCAGCACCCTGAGCACTGAGCACCCAGCACCCTGAGTACTGAGCATCAAGCACGCTGATCACTGAGCACCCAGCACCCTGAGCACTGAGCACCCAGCACCCTGAGCACTGAGCACCCAGCACCCTGAGTCCTGAGCACCGAGCACCCCAAGCACTGAGCACCGGGTACCACGAGCACTGAGCACCCAGCAACCTGAGTACTGAACACCCAGCACCCTGAGTACTGAGCACTGAGCACTGAGCACCCTGAGCACTGAACACCCAGCACCCTGAGCACTGAGCACCCAGCATCCTGAGCACTGAGTACTGAGCACCCAGCACCCTGAGCACTGAGCAGCCAGCACCCTGAGCACTGAGCACCCAGCACCCTGAGTATTGAGTAAACAGCACCCCAAACACTGAGCAGCGATCAACCTGAGAACTGAGCACCGAGCACCCTGAGTACTGAGCACCCAGCACCATGAGTACTGAGCCCCGAGCACCCAGAGTACTCAGCACCGAGCACCCTGAGCACTGAGCACCCAGCACCCTGAGTACTTAGCACCAAGCACCCTGAGTACCGAGCACCCAGCACCCCGAGAATGAGCACCCAGCACCATGAGTACTGAGCCCCGAGCACCCAGAGTACTGAGCACCGAGCACCCTGAGCACTGAGCACCCAGCACCCTGAGAACTGAGCACCGAGCACCCTGAGTACTGAGCACCCAGCACCCCGAGAATGAGCACCCAACACCATGAGTACTGAGCACCGAGCACCCTGAGCACTGAGCACCCAGCACCCTGAGCACTGAGCACCAAGCACCCTGAGTACTGAGCACCGAGCACCCTGAGTACTGAGCACCCAGCACATTGAGTTCTGAGCACCCAGCACCCTGAGCACTGAGCAAACTGAGTACTGAGCAACCAGCACCCTGAGCACTGAGCACCCAGCACCCCGAGCACTGAGCACCCAGCACCCCGAGCACTGAGCACTGAGCACCCTGAGCACTGAGGACCCAGCACCCCGAGCACTGAGCACCCAGCACCCTGAGTACTGAGCACCCAGCACCCTGAGCACTGAGCACACTGAGTACTGAGCAACCAGCACCCTGAGCACTGAGCACCCAGCACCCCGAGCACTGAGCACACAGCACGCTGAGTACTGAGCACTGAGCACCCAGCACCCTGAGTACTGAGCACCCAGCACCCTGAGTACTGAGCACCCAACACCCTGAGTACGGAGAACCCAGCACCCCGAGTACTGAACACCCAGCACCCTGAGTACTGAGCACCCAGCGCCCCGAGCACCGAGCACCCCGAGCACTGAGCACTGGGCACCCTGAGTACTGAGCACTGAGCACCCTTAGTACTGAGCACCGAGCACCCTGAGTACTGAGCACCCAGCACCCTGAGCACTGAGCACGGAGCACCCCGAGGACTGAGCACCCAGCACCGTGAGCACTGAGCACCCAGCACCTTGAGTACTGAGCACCGAGCACCCCGAGCACTGAGCACCAAGCACCCTGAGTACTGAGCACCCAGCACCCCGAGCACTGAGCACCCAGCACCCTGAGTACTGAGCACCCAGCACCCTGAGTACTGAGCACTGAGCACCCTGAGCACTGAGCACCAAACACCCCGAGCACTGAGCACCCAGCACCCTGAGTACTGAGCACCCAGCACCCTGAGTACTGAGCACCCAGCATCCTGAGTACTGAGCACCCTGAGGACTGAGCACCCAGCACCCTGAGTACTGAGCACCCAGCACCCTGAGTACTGAGCACCCAGCATCCTGAGTACTGAGCACCGATCAACCTGAGCACTGAGCATCCAGCACCCTGAGCACTGAGCACCCTGAGGACTGAGCACCCAGCACCCTGAGTACTGAGCACCCAGCATCCTGAGTACTGAGCACCGATCACCCTGAGCACTGAGCATCCAGCACCCCGAGCACTGAGCACCCAGCACCCTGAGTACTGAGCACCCTGAGTACTGAGCACCCAGCACCCCTAGCACTGAGCACCCAGCACCCTGAGTACTGAGCACCCTGAGTGCTGAGCACCCAGCACCCTGAGTACTGAGCAGCCAGCACCCTGAGCACTGAGCACCCAGCACAATGAGTACTGAGCACCCAGCACCCTGAGAACTTAGCACCCAGCAAATGAGCAGTGAGCACCCAGCACCCTGAGTACTGAGCACCAAGCACCCTGAGTACTGAGCACCCAGCACCCTGAGTACTGAGCACCGAGCACCCCGAGTACTGCGCACCCAGCACCCTGAGAACTGAGCACCCAGCACCCCGAGCACTGAGCACCCAGCACGCTGAGTACTGAGCACCTAGCACCCCGAGCACTGAGCACCCAGCACCCTGAGCACTGAGAACCCAACACCCTGAGTACTGAGCATCCAGCACCCTGAGTACTGAGCACACAGCACCCTGAGCACTGAGCACCCAGCACCCTGAGTACTGAGTACCCACCACCCTGAGTACTGAGCACCCAGCACCCTGAGTACTGAGCAACCAGCACCCTGAGTACTGAGCACCCAGCACCCTGAGTACTGAGCACCGAGCACCCCGAGTACTGAGCACCCAGCGCCCCGAGCACTGAGCACCCAGCACCCTGAGCACTGAGCACCCAGCACCCTGAGTCCTGAGTACTGAGCACCCTGAGTACTGAGCACCCAGCATCCAGAGCACTGAGCACCCAGCACCCTGAGTACTGAGCACCGAGCACCCCAGGCACTGAGCACCCAGCACCCTGAGTACTGAGCACCCAGCACCAAAAGTACTGAGCACCGAGCATCCTGAGCACTAAGCACCCAGCACCCCGAGAATGAGCACCCAGCACCCTGAGTACTGAGCACCCAGCACCCTGAGTACTGAGCACCCAGCACCCCGAGCACTGAGAACCCTGAATACTGAGCACCCAGCACCCTGAGTACTGTGCACTAAGCACCCAGAGCGCTGAGCACCCAGTACCCCGAGCACTGAGTACTGAGCACCCAGCACCCTGAGTACTGAGCACCGAGCTCCCCGAGCACTGAGCACCCTGAGTACTGAGCACCCAGCACCCTGAGTACTGAGCACCCAGCACCCTGAGCACTGAGCACCCAGCACCCTGAGTACTGAGCACCCAGCACCCCGAGCACTGAGCACCCAGCACCCTGAATACTGAGCAACCTGAGCACTGAGCACCCAGCACCCTGAGTACTGAGCACCCTGAGGACTGAGCACCGATCACCCTGAGCACTGAGCACCCAGCACCCTGAGTACTGAGCACCCAGCACCCTGAGCACTGAGCACCCAGCACCCTGATTACTGAGCAGCGAGCACCCTGAGTACTGAGCACCCAGCACCCTGAGTACTGAGCACCCAGCACCCTGAGTACTGAGCACCGAGCACCCCGAGTACAGAGCACCCAGCACCCTGAGTACTGAGCACCCTGAGTACTGAGCACCGATCACCCTGACCACTGAGCACCCAGCACCCTGTGTACTGAGCACCCAACGTACTGAGCACCGAGCACACCGAGCACTGAGCACCCAGCACCCTGAGTACTGAGCACCGAGCACCCTGAGCACTGAGCACCCAGCACCCTGAGTACTGAGCACCGAGCACCCCGAGCACTGAGCACCCAGCGCCCAGAGCACTGAGCACCGAGCACACCGAGCACTGAGCACCCAGCACCCTGAGTACTGAGCACCGAGCACCCTGAGCACTGAGCACCCAGCACCCTGAGTACTGAGCACCGAGCACCCCGAGCACTGAGCACCCAGCGCCCAGAGCACTGAGCACCCAGCACCCCGAGCAATGAGCACCCAGCACCCTGAGTACTGAGCACCCAGCACCCCGAGTCCTGAGAACCCAGAAACCTGAGCACAGAGCACCCAGCACCCCGAGCACTGAGCACCCAGCACCCTGAGCACTGAGCACCCAGCACCCTGAGTACTGAGCACTGAACACCCCGAGTACTGAGCACCCAGCACCCCGAGCACTGAGCACCGAGCACCGCGAGCACTGAGCACCCAGCACCCCGAGCACTGAGCACCCAGAACCCTGAGCACTGAGCACCCAGCACCCCGAGCACTGAGCACCCAGCACCCGGAGCACTGAGCACCCAGCACCCCGAGCACTGAGCACCCAGCACCCCGAGCACTGAGCACCCAGCACCCTGAGTACTCAGAACCCAGCACCCTGAGCACTGAGCAACCAGCACCCTGAGTACTGAGCACCGAGCACCCTGAGTACTGAGCACCCAACACCCTGATTAATGAGCACCCAGCTCCCCGAGCACTGAGCACCCAGCACCCTGAGTACTGAGCACCGAGCACCCTGAGTACGGAGCAACCAGCACCCTGAGTACTGAGCACCCAGCGTACTGAGCACACAGCACCCTGATTAATGAGCACCCAGCACCCTGATTAATGAGCACCCAGCACCCCGAGCACTGAAAACCCAGGACGCTGAGTACTGAGCACCGAGCACCCTGAGTACTGAGCACCCAGCACCCTGAGCACTGAGCACCCAGCACCCTGAGTACTGAGCACCGAGCACCCCGAGTACTGAGCAACCAGCACCCCGAGCACTGAGCACCCAGCACCCCGAGCACTGAGCACCCAGCACACCGAGCACTGAGCACCCAGCACCCCGAGCACCGAGCACCATGAGTACTAAGCACCGAGCACCCTGAGCACTGAGCACCCAGCACCCTGAGCACTGAGAACCCAGCACCCCGAGTACTGAGCACCCAGCACCCCGAGCACTGAGCACCCAGCACCCTGAGTACTGAGCACCCAGCACCCTGAGCACTGAGCACCGAGTACTCTGAGCACTGAGCACCCAGCACCCTGAGGACTGAGTACCCAGCACCCCGAGCACTGAGCACCCAGCACCCTGAGCACTGAGCACCCTGAGTACTGAGCACTGAGCACCCTGAGTACTGAGCACTGAGCACACTGAGTACTGAGCACAGAGCACCCTGAGTACTGAGCACTGAGCACCCTGAGTACTGAGCACCCAGCACCCTGAGTACTGAACACCCAGCCCCCTGAGCAATGAGCACCCTGAGTACTGAGCACCCAGCACCCTGAGCACATAGCACCGAGCACCCCGAGCACTGAGCACCCAGCACCCGGAGTACTGAGCACCCAGCACCCTGAGCACTGAGGACCCAGCACCCTGAGTACTGAGCACCCAGCACCCTGAGCACTGAGCACCCAGCACCCTGAGTACTGAGCACCCAGCACCCTGAGCACTGAGCACCCAGGACCCTGAGTACTGAGCATCCAGCACCCCGAGCACTGAGCACCCAGCACCCTGAGTACTGAGGACTGAGCACCCAGCACCCCGAGCACTGAGCACTGAGTACCCAGCACCCCGAGCACTGAGCACCCAGCACCCTGAGCACTGAGCACCCTGAGTACTGAGCACCCAGAGCACTGAGCACTGAGCACCCTGAGTACTGAGCACCGAGCACCCTGAGTACTGAGCACCCAGGACTCTGAGCACTGAGCACAAAGCAAGCTGAGTACTGAGCACCCTGAGTACTGAGCACCGAGGACACTGAGCACCCAGTACCCTGAGTACTGAGCACCGAGCACCCCGAGTACTGAGCACCCAGCACCCTGAGCACTGAGCACCCAGCACCCCGAGCACTGAGCACCCAGCACCTTGAGTACTGAGCACTGAGCACCCCGTGCACTGAGCACCCAGAACCCTGAGTACTGAGCACCCAGCAACCCGAGCACTGAGCACCCAGCACCCTGAGTACTGAGCACCCAGAACCCTGAGTACTGAGCACTGAGCACCCTGAGCACGGAGCACCCAACACCCCGAGCACTGAGCACCCAGCACCCTGAGTACTGAGCACCCAGCACCCTGAGCACTGAGCACCCAGCACCCTGAGTACTGAGCACCCAGCACCCCGAGCACTGAGCACCCAGCACCCTGAGTACTGAGCACCCAGCACCCTGAGCACTGAGCACCGAGTACCCTGAGCACTGAGCACCCAGCACCCTGAGGACTGAGTACCCAGCACCCCGAGCACTGAGCACCTAGCACCCTGAGCACTGAGCACCCTGAGTACTGAGCACTGAGCACCCTGTGTACTGAGCACTGAGCACCCTGAGTACTGAGCACCCAGCACCCTGAGTACTGAGCACCCAGCAACCTGAGCACTGAGCACCGAGCACCCTGAGCACTGAGCACCCAGCACCCTGAGCACTGATCACCCAGCACCCTGAGCACTGAGCACCCAGCACCCTGAGTACTGAGCACCCTGAGTACTGAGCACACAGCACCCTGTGCACTGAGCACCCAGCAGCCCGAGCACTGAGCACCCAGCACCCTGAGCACTGAGCACCCTGAGTACTGAGCACTGAGCACCCTGAGTACTGAGCACTGAGCACCCTGAGTACTGAGCACCCAGCACCCTGAGTACTGAGCACCCAGCACCCTGAGCAATGAGCACCCTGAGTACTGAGCACCCAGCACCCTGAGCACTGAGCACCGAGCAAACCGAGCACTGAGCACCCAGCACCCGGAGTACTGAGCACCCAGCACCCTGAGTACTCAGCACCGAGCACCCTGAGTACTGAGCACCCAGTACCCTGAGCACTGAACACATAGCACCCTGAGTACTGAGCACCCCGAGCACTGACCACCCAGCACCCTGAGCACTGAGGACCTAGCACCCTGAGTACTGAGCACCCAGCACCCTGAGCACTGAGCACCGAGCACCCTGAGTACTGAGCACCCAGCACCCTGAGCACTGAGCACCCAGGACCCTGAGTACTGAGCATCCAGCACCCGGAGCACTGAGCACCCAGCACCCTGAGTACAGAGGACTGAGCACCCAGCACCACGAGCACTGAGCACTGAGTACCCAGCACCCCGAGCACTGAGCACCCAGCACCCTGAGCACTGAGCACCCTGAGTACTGAGCACCCAGAGCCCTGAGCACTGAGCACCCTGAGTACTGAGCACCGAGCACCCTGAGTACTGAGCACCCAGCACTCTGAGCACTGAGCACAAAGCAAGCTGAGTACTGAGCACCCTGAGTACTGAGCACCGAGGACCCTGAGCACCCAGTACCCTGAGTACTGAGCACCGAGCACCCCGAGTACTGAGCACCCAGCACCCTGAGCACTGAGCACCCAGCACCCCGAGGACTGAGCACCCAGCACCTTGAGTACTGAGCACTGAGCACCCCGAGCACTGAGCACCCAGCACCCTGAGTACTGAGCACCCAGCACCCCGAGCACTGAGCACCCAGCACCCTGAGTACTGAGCACCCTGAGTGCTGAGCACCCAGCACCCTGAGCACGGAGCACCCAACACCCCGAGCACTGAGCACCCAGCACCCTGAGTACTGAGCACCCAGCACCCTGAGTACTGAGCACTCAGCACCCTGAGTACTGAGCACCGAGCACCCCGAGCACTGAGCAACCAGCACCCTGAGCACTGAGCACCCTGAGGACTGAGCACCCAGCACCCTGAGTACTGAGCACCAAGCACCCTGAGTACTGAGCACCCAGCACCCCGAGAATGAGCACCCAGCACCATGAGTACTGAGCCCTGAGCACCCAGAGTATTGAGCACCGAGCACCCTGAGCACTGAGCACCCAGCACCCTGAAAACTGAGCACCGAGCACCCTGAGTACTGAGCACCCAGCACCCCGAGAATGAGAACCCAGCACCATGAGTACTGAGAACCGAGCACCCTGAGCACTGAGCACCCAGCACCCTGAGTACTGAGCACCAAGCACCCTGAGTACTGAGCACCCAGCACCCTGAGTACTGAGCACCCAGCACCCTGAGTACTGAGCACCCAGCACCCTGAGCACTGAGCACACTGAGTACTGAGCAACCAGCACCCTGAGCACTGAGCACCCAGCACCCCGAGCACTGAGCACTGAGCACCCTGAGCACTGAGCACCAAACACCCCGAGCACTGAGCACCCAGCACCCTGAGTACTGAGCACCCAGCACCCTGAGTACTGAGCACCCAGCATCCTGAGTACTGAGCACCCTGAGGACTGAGCACCCAGCACCCTGAGTACTGAGCACCCAGCACCCTGAGTACTGAGCACCCAGCATCCTGAGTACTGAGCACCGATCAACCTGAGCACTGAGCATCCAGCACCCTGAGCACTGAGCACCCTGAGGACTGAGCACCCAGCAACCTGAGTACTGAGCACCCAGCATCCTGAGTACTGAGCACCCTGAGTACTGAGCACCCAGCACCCCTAGCACTGAGCACCCAGCACCCTGAGTACTGAGCACCCTGAGTGTGGAGCACCCTGCACCCTGAGTACTGAGCAGCCAGCACCCTGAGTACTGAGCACCCTGAGTGCTGAGCACCCTGCACCCTGAGTACTGAGCACCCAGCATCCTGAGTACTGAGCACCCTGAGTACTGAGCATCCAGCACCCCGAGCACTGAGCACCCAGCACCCTGAGTACTGAGCACCCTGAGTACTGAGCACCCAGCACCCCTAGCACTGAGCACCCAGCACCCTGAGTACTGAGCACCCTGAGTGCTGAGCACCCTGCACCCTGAGTACTGAGCAGCCAGCACCCTGAGCACTGAGCACCCAGCACCCTGAGTACTGAGCACCCAGCACCCTGAGAACTTAGCACCCAGCAAATGAGCACTGAGCACCCAGCACCCTGAGTACTGAGCACCGAGCACCCTGAGTACTGAGCACCCAGCACCCTGAGTACTGAGCACCGAGCACCCCGAGTACTGAGCACCCAGCACCCTGAGAACTGAGCACCCAGCACCCTGAGCACTGAGCACCCAGCACCCTGAGTACTGAGCACCGAGCACCCCGAGCACTGAGCACCCAGCACCCTGAGCACTGAGCACCCAGCACCCTGAGTACTGAGAATCCAGCACCCTGAGTACTGAGCACACAGCACCCTGAGCACTGAGCACCCAGCACCCTGAGTACTGAGCACCCACCACCCTGAGTACTGAGCACCCAGCACCCTGAGTACTGAGCACCCAGCACCCTGAGTACTGAGCACCCAGCACCCTGAGTACTGAGCACCGAGCACCCCGAGTACTGAGCACCCAGCACCCCGAGGACTGAGCACCCAGCACCCTGAGCACTGAGCACCCAGCACCCTGAGTCCTGAGTACTGAGCACCCTGAGTACTGAGCACCCAGCATCCAGAGCACTGAGCACCCAGCACCCTGAGTACTGAGCACCGAGCACCCTAGGCACTGAGCACCCAGCACCCTGAGTACTGAGCACCCAGCACCAAATATACTGAGCACCGAGCATCCTGAGCACTGAGCACCGAGAACCCCGAGCACTGAGCACCCAGCACCCTGAGTACTGAGCACCCAGCACCAAGAGTACTGAGCAGCGAGCACCCCGAGCACTGAGCGCCCAGCACATTGAGTAATGAGCACCCAGCACCCCGAGTACTGAGCACCCAGCACCAAAAGTACTGAGCACCGTGCATCCTGAGCACTGAGCACCCAGCACCCCGAGAATGAGCACCCAGCACCCTGAGTACTGAGCACCCATGACCCTGAGCACTGAGCACCGAGCACCCCGAGCACTGAGCACCCAGCACCCTGAGCACTGAGCACCCAGCACCCAGAGCACTGAGCACCCAGCACTCTGAGCACTGAGCACCCAGCACCCTGAGTACTGAGCACCCAGCACCCTGAGTACTGAGCACCCAGACCACGAGCTCTGAGCACCCAGCACCCCTAGCACTGTGCACCCAGCACCCTGAGTACTGAGAACCCAGCACCCTGAGTACTGAGCACCCAGCACCCTGAGCACTGAGCACCCAGCAGCCCGAGCACTGAGCACCCAGCATCCTGAGCACTGAGTACTGAGCACCCAGCACCCTGAGCACTGAGCACCCAGCACCCTGAGCACTGAGCACCCAGCACCCTGAGTACTGAGCACCCAGCACCCCAAGCACTGAGCACCGAGCACCCTGAGTACTGAGCACCCAGCACGCTGAGCACTGAGCACCCAGCACCCCGAATACTGAGCACCCAGCACCCTGAGTACTGAGCACCCAGCACCCTGAGTACTGAGCACCCAGGACCCCTAGCACTGAGCACCCAGCACCCCGAGCACTGAGCACCCAGCACCCCGAGAATGAGCACCCAGCACCCTGAGTACTGATAACCGAGCACCCTGAGTACTGAGCACCCAGCACCCTGAGTGCTGAGCCCCCAGCACCCTGAGTCCTGAGCACCGAGCACCCCGAGCACTGAGCACCGGGTACCCCGAGCACTGAGCACCCAGCAACCTGAGTACTGAGCACCCAGCACCCTGAGTACTGAGCACTGAGCACTGAGCACCCTGAGCACTGAGCACCCAGCACCCTGAGCACTGAGCAACCAGCATCCTGAGCACTGAGTACTGAGCACCCAGCACCCTGAGCACTGAGCAGCCAGCACCCTGAGCACTGATCACCCAGCACCCTGAGTATTGAGCACCCAGCACCCCAAACACTGAGCAGCGAGCACCCTGAGTACTGAGCACCCATCACCCCGAGAATGAGCACCCAGCACCATGAGTACTGAGCCCCGAGCACCCAGAGTACTGAGCACCGAGCACCCTGAGCACTGAGCACCCAGCACCCTGAGAACTGAGCACCGAGCACCCTGAGTACTGAGCACCCAGCACCCCGAGAATGAGCACCCAGCACCATGAGTACTGAGCACCGAGCACCCTGAGCACTGAGCACCCAGCACCCTGAGTACTGAGCACCAAGCACCCTGAGTACTGAGCACCCAGCACCCTGAGTACTGAGCACCCAGCACCCTGAGTTCTGAGCACCCAGCACCCTGAGCACTGAGCACACTGAGTACTGAGTAACCAGCACCCTGAGCACTGAGCACCCAGCACCCCGAGCACTGAGCACCCAGCACCCCGGGCACTGAGCACTGAGCACCCTGAGCACTGAGGACCCAGCACCCCGAGCACTGAGCACCCAGCACCCTGGGTACTGAGCACCCAGCACCCTGAGCACTGAGCACACTGAGTACTGAGCAACCAGCACCCTGAGCACTGAGCACCCAGCACATCGAGCACTGAGCACCCAGCACCCTGAGCACTGAGCACCCAGCACCCTGAGCACTGAGCACCCAGCACCCCGAGTACTGAGCACCCAGCACCCCGAGTACTGAGCACCGAGCACCCCGAGCACTGAGCACCCAGCACCCTGAGTACTGAGCACCCCGAGTACTGAGAACCCAGCACCCTGATCACTGAGCACCCAGCACCCTGAGTACTGAGAACAGATCACCCTGAGTACTGAGCACCCAGCACCCTGAGTACTGAGCCCCCAGCACCCTGAGTACTGAGCACCCAGCACCCCGAGCACTGAGCACCCAGCACCCCGAGAATGAGCACCCAGAAACCTGAGTACTGAGCACCCAGCACCCTGAGTACTGAGCCCCCAGCACCCTGAGTTCTGAGCACCCAGCACCCTGAGCACTGAGCACACTGAGTACTGAGCAACCAGCACCCTGAGAAGTGAGCACCGAGCACCCCGAGCACTGAGCACCCAGCACCCCGAGCACTGAGCACTGAGCACCCTGAGCACTGAGGACCCAGCACCCCGAGCACTGAGCACCCAGCACCCTGAGTACTGAGCACCCAGCACCCTGAGCACTGAGCACACTGAGTACTGAGCAACCAGCACCCTGAGCACTGAGCACCCAGCACCCCGAGCACTGAGCACCCAGCACCCTGAGCACTGAGCACCCAGCACCCTGAGCACTGAGCACCCAGCACCCCGAGTACTGAGCACCCACCAACCCGAGTACTGAGCACCTAGCACCCCGTGCACTGAGCACCCAGCACCCTGAGTACTGAGCACCCAGCACCCTGAGTACTGAGCACCCCGAGTACTGAGAACCCAGCACCCCGATCACTGAGAACCCAGCACCCTGAGTACTGAGAACAGATCACCCTGAGTACTGAGCACCCAGCACCCTGAGTACTGAGCCCCCAGCACCCTGAGTACTGAGCACCGAGCTCCCCGAGCACTGAGCACCCTGAGTACTGAGCACCCAGCACCCTGAGTACTGAGCACCCAGCACCCTGAGCACTGAGCACCCAGCACCCTGAGTACTGAGCACCCAGCACCCCGAGCACTGAGCACTGAGCACCCTGAGCACTGAGCACCCAGCACCCCGAGCACTGAGCACCCAGCACCCTGAGTACTGAGCACCCAGCACCCTGAGCACTGAGCACACTGAGTACTGAGCAACCAGCACCCTGAGCACTGAGCACCCAGCACCCCGAGCACTGAGCACCCAGCACCCTGAGAACTGAGCACCCAGCACCCTGAGCACTGAGCACCCAGCACCCCGAGTACTGAGCACCCAGCACCCCGAGTAGTGAGCACCGAGCACCCCGAGCACTGAGCACCCAGCACCCTGAGTACTGAGCACCCAGCACCCTGAGTACTGAGCACCCCGAGTACTGAGAACCCAGCACCCCGATCACTGAGCACCCAGCTCCCTGAGTACTGAGCACCCAGCACCCTGAGTACTGAGCCCCCAGCACCCTGAGTACTGAGCACCCAGCACCCCGAGCACTGAGCACCCAGCACCCTTAGCACTGAGCACCCGGAGGACTGAGCACCCAGCACCCTGATAACTGAGCACTGATCACCCTGAGCACTGAGCACCCAGCACACCGAGCACTGATCACGCAGCACCCTGAGTACTGAGCACCCAGCACCCCGAGCACGGAGCACCCAGGACCCCGAGCACTGAGTACTGAGCACTCAGCACCCTGAGTACTGAGCACCGAGCTCCCTGAGCACTGAGCACCCAGCACCCTGAGCACTGAGCACCCAGCACCCTGAGCACTGAGCACCCAGCACCCTGAGTACTGAGCACCCAGCACGCTGAGTACTGAGCACCCAGCACGCGGAGCACTGAGCACCCAGCACCCTGAGTACTGAGCACTGAGCACCCAGCGCCCCGAGCACTGAGCACCCAGCACCCTGTGTACTGAGCACTGACCACCCTGAGTACTAAGCACCCAGCACCCTGAGTACTGAGCACCCATGACCCTGAGCACTGAGCACCGAGCACCCCGATCACTGAGCACCCAGCACCCTGAGCACTCACCACCCATCACCCCGATCACTGAGCACCCAGCACCCTGAGCACTGAGCACCCAGCACCCTGAGCACTGAGCACCCAGCACCCAGAGCACTGAGCACCCAGCACTCTGAGCACTGAGCACCCAGCACCCTGAGTACTGAGCACCCAGCACCCTGAGTACTGAGTATCCAGACCACGAGCACTGAGCACCCAGCACGCCTAGCACTGTGCACCCAGCACCCTGAGTACTGAGAACCCAGCACCCTGAGTACTGAGCACCCAGCACCCTGAGCACTGAGCACCCAGCAGCCCGAGCACTGAGCACCCAGCATCCTGAGCACTGAGTACTGAGCACCCAGAACCCTGAGCACTGAGCACCCAGCACCCTGAGCACTGAGCACCCAGCACCCTGAGTACTGAGCACCCAGCACCCCAAGCACTGAGCACCGAGCACCCTGAGTACTGAGCACCCAGCACGCTGAGCACTGAGCACCCAGCACCCCGAATACTGAGCACCCAGCACCCTGAGTACTGAGCACCCAGCACCCTGAGTACTGAGCACCCAGCACCCCTAGCACTGAGCACCCAGCACCCTGAGCACTGAGCACCCAGCACCCTGAGTACTGAGCATCAAGCACGCTGATCACTGAGCACCCAGCACCCTGAGCACTGAGCACCCAGCACCCTGAGCACTGAGCACCCAGCACCCTGAGTCCTGAGCACCGAGCACCCCAAGCACTGAGCACCGGGTACCACGAGCACTGAGCACCCAGCAACCTGAGTACTGAACACCCAGCACCCTGAGTACTGACCACTGAGCACTGAGCACCCTGAGCACTGAACACCCAGCACCCTGAGCACTGAGCACCCAGCATCCTGAGCACTGAGTACTGAGCACCCAGCACCCTGAGCACTGAGCAGCCAGCACCCTGAGCACTGAGCACCCAGCACCCTGAGTATTGAGCAAACAGCACCCCAAACACTGAGCAGCGAGCAACCTGAGAACTGAGCACCGAGCACCCTGAGTACTGAGCACCCAGCACCATGAGTACTGAGCCCCGAGCACCCAGAGTACTCAGCACCGAGCACCCTGAGCACTGAGCACCCAGCACCCTGAGTACTTAGCACCAAGCACCCTGAGTACCGAGCACCCAGCACCCCGAGAATGAGCACCCAGCACCATGAGTACTGAGCCCCGAGCACCCAGAGTACTGAGCACCGAGCACCCTGAGCACTGAGCACCCAGCACCCTGAGAACTGAGCACCGAGCACCCTGAGTACTGAGCACCCAGCACCCCGAGAATGAGCACCCAACACCATGAGTACTGAGCACCGAGCACCCTGAGCACTGAGCACCCAGCACCCTGAGCACTGAGCACCAAGCACCCTGAGTACTGAGCACCGAGCACCCTGAGTACTGAGCACCCAGCACATTGAGTTCTGAGCACCCAGCACCCTGAGCACTGAGCAAACTGAGTACTGAGCAACCAGCACCCTGAGCACTGAGCACCCAGCACCCCGAGCACTGAGCACCCAGCACCCCGAGCACTGAGCACTGAGCACCCTGAGCACTGAGGACCCAGCACCCCGAGCACTGAGCACCCAGCACCCTGAGTACTGAGCACCCAGCACCCTGAGCACTGAGCACACTGAGTACTGAGCAACCAGCACCCTGAGCACTGAGCACCCAGCACCCCGAGCACTGAGCACCCAGCACGCTGAGTACTGAGCACTGAGCACCCAGCACCCTGAGTACTGAGCACCCAGCACCCTGAGTACTGAGCACCCAACACCCTGAGTACGGAGAACCCAGCACCCCGAGTACTGAACACCCAGCACCCTGAGTACTGAGCACCCAGCGCCCCGAGCACCGAGCACCCCGAGCACTGAGCACTGGGCACCCTGAGTACTGAGCACTGAGCACCCTTAGTACTGAGCACCGAGCACCCTGAGTACTGAGCACCCAGCACCCTGAGCACTGAGCACGGAGCACCCCGAGGACTGAGCACCCAGCACCGTGAGCACTGAGCACCCAGCACCTTGAGTACTGAGCACCGAGCACCCCGAGCACTGAGCACCAAGCACCCTGAGTACTGAGCACCCAGCACCCCGAGCACTGAGCACCCAGCACCCTGAGTACTGAGCACCCAGCACCCTGAGTACTGAGCACTGAGCACCCTGAGCACTGAGCACCAAACACCCCGAGCACTGAGCACCCAGCACCCTGAGTACTGAGCACCCAGCACCCTGAGTACTGAGCACCCAGCATCCTGAGTACTGAGCACCCTGAGGACTGAGCACCCAGCACCCTGAGTACTGAGCACCCAGCACCCTGAGTACTGAGCACCCAGCATCCTGAGTACTGAGCACCGATCAACCTGAGCACTGAGCATCCAGCACCCTGAGCACTGAGCACCCTGAGGACTGAGCACCCAGCACCCTGAGTACTGAGCACCCAGCATCCTGAGTACTGAGCACCGATCACCCTGAGCACTGAGCATCCAGCACCCCGAGCACTGAGCACCCAGCACCCTGAGTACTGAGCACCCTGAGTACTGAGCACCCAGCACCCCTAGCACTGAGCACCCAGCACCCTGAGTACTGAGCACCCTGAGTGCTGAGCACCCAGCACCCTGAGTACTGAGCAGCCAGCACCCTGAGCACTGAGCACCCAGCACAATGAGTACTGAGCACCCAGCACCCTGAGAACTTAGCACCCAGCAAATGAGCAGTGAGCACCCAGCACCCTGAGTACTGAGCACCGAGCACCCTGAGTACTGAGCACCCAGCACCCTGAGTACTGAGCACCGAGCACCCCGAGTACTGCGCACCCAGCACCCTGAGAACTGAGCACCCAGCACCCCGAGCACTGAGCACCCAGCACGCTGAGTACTGAGCACCTAGCACCCCGAGCACTGAGCACCCAGCACCCTGAGCACTGAGAACCCAACACCCTGAGTACTGAGCATCCAGCACCCTGAGTACTGAGCACACAGCACCCTGAGCACTGAGCACCCAGCACCCTGAGTACTGAGTACCCACCACCCTGAGTACTGAGCACCCAGCACCCTGAGTACTGAGCAACCAGCACCCTGAGTACTGAGCACCCAGCACCCTGAGTACTGAGCACCGAGCACCCCGAGTACTGAGCACCCAGCGCCCCGAGCACTGAGCACCCAGCACCCTGAGCACTGAGCACCCAGCACCCTGAGTCCTGAGTACTGAGCACCCTGAGTACTGAGCACCCAGCATCCAGAGCACTGAGCACCCAGCACCCTGAGTACTGAGCACCGAGCACCCCAGGCACTGAGCACCCAGCACCCTGAGTACTGAGCACCCAGCACCAAAAGTACTGAGCACCGAGCATCCTGAGCACTAAGCACCCAGCACCCCGAGAATGAGCACCCAGCACCCTGAGTACTGAGCACCCAGCACCCTGAGTACTGAGCACCCAGCACCCCGAGCACTGAGAACCCTGAATACTGAGCACCCAGCACCCTGAGTACTGTGCACTAAGCACCCAGAGCGCTGAGCACCCAGTACCCCGAGCACTGAGTACTGAGCACCCAGCACCCTGAGTACTGAGCACCGAGCTCCCCGAGCACTGAGCACCCTGAGTACTGAGCACCCAGCACCCTGAGTACTGAGCACCCAGCACCCTGAGCACTGAGCACCCAGCACCCTGAGTACTGAGCACCCAGCACCCCGAGCACTGAGCACCCAGCACCCTGAATACTGAGCAACCTGAGCACTGAGCACCCAGCACCCTGAGTACTGAGCACCCTGAGGACTGAGCACCGATCACCCTGAGCACTGAGCACCCAGCACCCTGAGTACTGAGCACCCAGCACCCTGAGCACTGAGCACCCAGCACCCTGATTACTGAGCAGCGAGCACCCTGAGTACTGAGCACCCAGCACCCTGAGTACTGAGCACCCAGCACCCTGAGTACTGAGCACCGAGCACCCCGAGTACAGAGCACCCAGCACCCTGAGTACTGAGCACCCTGAGTACTGAGCACCGATCACCCTGACCACTGAGCACCCAGCACCCTGTGTACTGAGCACCCAACGTACTGAGCACCGAGCACACCGAGCACTGAGCACCCAGCACCCTGAGTACTGAGCACCGAGCACCCTGAGCACTGAGCACCCAGCACCCTGAGTACTGAGCACCGAGCACCCCGAGCACTGAGCACCCAGCGCCCAGAGCACTGAGCACCGAGCACACCGAGCACTGAGCACCCAGCACCCTGAGTACTGAGCACCGAGCACCCTGAGCACTGAGCACCCAGCACCCTGAGTACTGAGCACCGAGCACCCCGAGCACTGAGCACCCAGCGCCCAGAGCACTGAGCACCCAGCACCCCGAGCAATGAGCACCCAGCACCCTGAGTACTGAGCACCCAGCACCCCGAGTCCTGAGAACCCAGAAACCTGAGCACAGAGCACCCAGCACCCCGAGCACTGAGCACCCAGCACCCTGAGCACTGAGCACCCAGCACCCTGAGTACTGAGCACTGAACACCCCGAGTACTGAGCACCCAGCACCCCGAGCACTGAGCACCGAGCACCGCGAGCACTGAGCACCCAGCACCCCGAGCACTGAGCACCCAGAACCCTGAGCACTGAGCACCCATCACCCCGAGCACTGAGCACCCAGCACCCGGAGCACTGAGCACCCAGCACCCCGAGCACTGAGCACCCAGCACCCCGAGCACTGAGCACCCAGCACCCTGAGTACTCAGAACCCAGCACCCTGAGCACTGAGCAACCAGCACCCTGAGTACTGAGCACCGAGCACCCTGAGTACTGAGCACCCAACACCCTGATTAATGAGCACCCAGCACCCCGAGCACTGAGCACCCAGCACCCTGAGTACTGAGCACCGAGCACCCTGAGTACGGAGCAACCAGCACCCTGAGTACTGAGCACCCAGCGTACTGAGCACACAGCACCCTGATTAATGAGCACCCAGCACCCTGATTAATGAGCACCCAGCACCCCGAGCACTGAAAACCCAGGACCCTGAGTACTGAGCACCGAGCACCCTGAGTACTGAGCACCCAGCACCCTGAGCACTGAGCACCCAGCACCCTGAGTACTGAGCACCGAGCACCCCGAGTACTGAGCAACCAGCACCCCGAGCACTGAGCACCCAGCACCCCGAGCACTGAGCACCCAGCACACCGAGCACTGAGCACCCAGCACCCCGAGCACCGAGCACCATGAGTACTAAGCACCGAGCACCCTGAGCACTGAGCACCCAGCACCCTGAGCACTGAGAACCCAGCACCCCGAGTACTGAGCACCCAGCACCCCGAGCACTGAGCACCCAGCACCCTGAGTACTGAGCACCCAGCACCCTGAGCACTGAGCACCGAGTACTCTGAGCACTGAGCACCCAGCACCCTGAGGACTGAGTACCCAGCACCCCGAGCACTGAGCACCCAGCACCCTGAGCACTGAGCACCCTGAGTACTGAGCACTGAGCACCCTGAGTACTGAGCACTGAGCACACTGAGTACTGAGCACAGAGCACCCTGAGTACTGAGCACTGAGCACCCTGAGTACTGAGCACCCAGCACCCTGAGTACTGAACACCCAGCCCCCTGAGCAATGAGCACCCTGAGTACTGAGCACCCAGCACCCTGAGCACATAGCACCGAGCACCCCGAGCACTGAGCACCCAGCACCCGGAGTACTGAGCACCCAGCACCCTGAGCACTGAGGACCCAGCACCCTGAGTACTGAGCACCCAGCACCCTGAGCACTGAGCACCCAGCACCCTGAGTACTGAGCACCCAGCACCCTGAGCACTGAGCACCCAGGACCCTGAGTACTGAGCATCCAGCACCCCGAGCACTGAGCACCCAGCACCCTGAGTACTGAGGACTGAGCACCCAGCACCCCGAGCACTGAGCACTGAGTACCCAGCACCCCGAGCACTGAGCACCCAGCACCCTGAGCACTGAGCACCCTGAGTACTGAGCACCCAGAGCACTGAGCACTGAGCACCCTGAGTACTGAGCACCGAGCACCCTGAGTACTGAGCACCCAGGACTCTGAGCACTGAGCACAAAGCAAGCTGAGTACTGAGCACCCTGAGTACTGAGCACCGAGGACACTGAGCACCCAGTACCCTGAGTACTGAGCACCGAGCACCCCGAGTACTGAGCACCCAGCACCCTGAGCACTGAGCACCCAGCACCCCGAGCACTGAGCACCCAGCACCTTGAGTACTGAGCACTGAGCACCCCGTGCACTGAGCACCCAGAACCCTGAGTACTGAGCACCCAGCAACCCGAGCACTGAGCACCCAGCACCCTGAGTACTGAGCACCCAGAACCCTGAGTACTGAGCACTGAGCACCCTGAGCACGGAGCACCCAACACCCCGAGCACTGAGCACCCAGCACCCTGAGTACTGAGCACCCAGCACCCTGAGCACTGAGCACCCAGCACCCTGAGTACTGAGCACCCAGCACCCCGAGCACTGAGCACCCAGCACCCTGAGTACTGAGCACCCAGCACCCTGAGCACTGAGCACCGAGTACCCTGAGCACTGAGCACCCAGCACCCTGAGGACTGAGTACCCAGCACCCCGAGCACTGAGCACCCAGCACCCTGAGCACTGAGCACCCTGAGTACTGAGCACTGAGCACCCTGTGTACTGAGCACTGAGCACCCTGAGTACTGAGCACCCAGCACCCTGAGTACTGAGCACCCAGCAACCTGAGCACTGAGCACCGAGCACCCTGAGCACTGAGCACCCAGCACCCTGAGCACTGATGACCCAGCACCCTGAGCACTGAGCACCCAGCACCCTGAGTACTGAGCACCCTGAGTACTGAGCACACAGCACCCTGTGCACTGAGCACCCAGCAGCCCGAGCACTGAGCACCCAGCACCCTGAGCACTGAGCACCCTGAGTACTGAGCACTGAGCACCCTGAGTACTGAGCACTGAGCACCCTGAGTACTGAGCACCCAGCACCCTGAGTACTGAGCACCCAGCACCCTGAGCAATGAGCACCCTGAGTACTGAGCACCCAGCACCCTGAGCACTGAGCACCGAGCAAACCGAGCACTGAGCACCCAGCACCCGGAGTACTGAGCACCCAGCACCCTGAGTACTCAGCACCGAGCACCCTGAGTACTGAGCACCCAGTACCCTGAGCACTGAACACATAGCACCCTGAGTACTGAGCACCCCGAGCACTGACCACCCAGCACCCTGAGCACTGAGGACCTAGCACCCTGAGTACTGAGCACCCAGCACCCTGAGCACTGAGCACCGAGCACCCTGAGTACTGAGCACCCAGCACCCTGAGCACTGAGCACCCAGGACCCTGAGTACTGAGCATCCAGCACCCGGAGCACTGAGCACCCAGCACCCTGAGTACAGAGGACTGAGCACCCAGCACCACGAGCACTGAGCACTGAGTACCCAGCACCCCGAGCACTGAGCACCCAGCACCCTGAGCACTGAGCACCCTGAGTACTGAGCACCCAGAGCCCTGAGCACTGAGCACCCTGAGTACTGAGCACCGAGCACCCTGAGTACTGAGCACCCAGCACTCTGAGCACTGAGCACAAAGCAAGCTGAGTACTGAGCACCCTGAGTACTGAGCACCGAGGACCCTGAGCACCCAGTACCCTGAGTACTGAGCACCGAGCACCCCGAGTACTGAGCACCCAGCACCCTGAGCACTGAGCACCCAGCACCCCGAGGACTGAGCACCCAGCACCTTGAGTACTGAGCACTGAGCACCCCGAGCACTGAGCACCCAGCACCCTGAGTACTGAGCACCCAGCACCCCGAGCACTGAGCACCCAGCACCCTGAGTACTGAGCACCCTGAGTGCTGAGCACCCAGCACCCTGAGCACGGAGCACCCAACACCCCGAGCACTGAGCACCCAGCACCCTGAGTACTGAGCACCCAGCACCCTGAGTACTGAGCACTCAGCACCCTGAGTACTGAGCACCGAGCACCCCGAGCACTGAGCAACCAGCACCCTGAGCACTGAGCACCCTGAGGACTGAGCACCCAGCACCCTGAGTACTGAGCACGCAGCACCCTGAGTACTGAGCACCCAGCATCCTGAGTACTGAGCACAGATCACCCTGAGCACTGAGCATCCAGCACCCCGAGCACTGAGCACCCAGCACCCCGAGCACTGAGCAACCAGCACCCTGAGTACTGAGCACCCTGATTGCTGAGCACCCAGCACCCTGAGTACTGAGCACCGAGCACCCTGAGTACTTAGCACCCAGCACCTGAACACTGAGCACCCAGCACCCTGAGTACTGAGCACCGAGCACCCTGAGTACTGAGCACCCAGCACCCTGAGTACTGAGCACCCAGCACACCGAGTACTGAGCACCGAGCACCCCGAGTACTGAGCACCCAGCACCCTGAGAACTGAGCACCCAGCACCCCGAGCACTGAGCACCCAGCACCCTGAGTACTGAGCACCGAGCACCCCGAGCACTGAGCACCCAGCACCCTGAGCACTGAGCACCCAGCACCCTGAGTACTGAGCACACAGCACCCTGAGCACTGAGCACCCAGCACCCTGAGTACTGAGCACCCAGCACCCTGAGTACTGAGCACCCAGCACCGTGAGTACTGAGCACCCAGCACCCTGAGTACTGAGAACCGAGCACCCCGAGCACTGAGCACCCAGCACCCTGAGTACTGAGCACCCAGCACCCTGAGTACTGAGCACCCAGCACCCTGAGCACTGAGCACAAAGCATGCTGAGTACTGAGCAGCCTGAGGACTGAGCACCGAGGACCCTGAGCACTTAGCACCCAGCACCCTGAGCACTGAGCACCCAGCACCCGAGAATGAGCACCCAGCACCCTGAGTACTGAGAACCGAGCACCCTGAGTACATAGCACACAGCACGCTGAGCACTGAGCACCCAGCACCCCGAGTACTGAGCACCCAGCACCCCGAGCACTGAGCACCCAGCACCCCGAGAATGAGCACCCAGCACCCTGAGTACTGAGCACCCAGCACCCTGAGTACTGAGCACCGAGCACCCCGAGTACAGAGCACCCAGCACCCTGAGCACTCAGCACCCAGCACCCCGAGCACTGAGCACACAGCACCCTGAGTAGTGAGCTCCCAGCACCCCGAGCCCTGAGCACCCAGCACCCTGAGTACTGAGCACCCTGAGTACTGAGCACCGATCACCCTGAGCACTGAGCACCCAGCACCCTGAGTACTGAGCACCCAACGTACTGAGCACCGAGCACACCGAGCACTGAGCACCCAGCATCCTGAGTACTGAGCACCGAGCACCCTGAGCACTGAGCACCCAGCACCCTGAGTACTGAGCACCGAGCACCCCGAGCACTGAGCACCCAGCACCCTGAGCACTGAGCACCCAGCACCCTGAGTACTGAGCACTGAGCACCCTGAGCACTGAGCACCCAGCACTACGAGCACTGAGCACTGAGCACCCCGAGCACTGAGCACCCAGCACCCTGAGTACTGAACACTGAGCACCCAGCACCCCGAGCACTGAGCACCTAGCACCCTGTGTACTGAGCACCGAGCACCCCGAGCACTGAGCACCCAGCACCCTGAGCACTCAGCACCCAGCACCCCGAGCACTGAGCACCCAGCACCCAGAGCACTGAGCACCCAGCACCCTGAGCACTGAGCACCCAGCACCCAGAGCACTGAGCACCCAGCACCCTGAGCACTGAGCACCCAGCACACTGAGTACTGAGCACCCAGCACCCTGAGTACTGAGCACCCAGACCCCGAGCACTGAGCACCCAGCACCCCTAGCACTGTGCACCCACCACCCTGAGTACTGAGAACCCAGCACCCTGAGTACTGAGCACCCAGCACCCTGAGCACTGAGCACCCAGCAGCCCGAGCACTGAGCACCCAGAATCCTGAGCACTGAGTACTGAGCACCCAGCACCCTGAGCACTGAGCACGCAGCACCCTGAGAACTGAGCACCCAGCACCCTGAGTACTGAGCACCCAGCACCCCAAGCACTGAGCACCGAGCACCCTGAGTACTGAGCACCCAGCACCCCGAGTACTGAGCACCCAGCAACCTGAGTACTGAGCACCCAGCACCCTGAGCACTGAGCACCCAGCACCCTGAGCACTGAGCACCCAGCACCCTGAGCACTGAGCACCCAGCACCCTGAGTACTGAGCATCAAGCACCCTGAGCACTGAGCACCCAGCACCCTGAGCACTGAGCAGCCAGCACCCTGAGCACTGAGCACCCAACGTACTGAGCACCGAGCACCCTGAGAACTGAGCACCGAGCACCCTGAGTACTGAGCAGCCAGCACCATGAGTACTGAGCACCGAGCACCCAGAGTACTGAGAAACCTGAGTACTGAGCACCCAGCACCCTGAGAATGAGCACCCAGCACCATGAGTACTGAGCACCGAGCACCCTGAGCACTGAGCACCCAGCACCCTGAGTACTGAGCACCCAGCACTACGAGCACTGAGCACCCAGCACTCTGAGTACTGAGCACTGAGCACCCTGAGCACTGAGCACCCAGCACTACGAGCACTGAGCACCCAGCACTCTGAGTACTGAGCACCCAGCACCCTGAGTACTGAGCACCCAGCACCCTGAGTACTTAGCACTGAGCACCCCGAGCACTGATCACCCAGCACCCTGAGCACTGAGCACCCAGCACCCTGAGTACTGAGCACTGAGCACCCTGAGCACTGAGCACCCAGCACTACGAGCACTGAGCACTGAGCACCCTGAGCACTGAGCACCCAGCAGCCTGAGTAATGAGCACCCAGCACCCTGAGTACTGAGCACTGAGCACCCTGAGCACTGAGCACCCAGCACTACGAGCACTGAGCACCCAGCACTCTGAGTACTGAGCACCCAGCACCCTGAGTACTGAGCACCCAGTACCCTGAGTACTTAGCACTGAGCACCCCGAGCACTGAGCACCCAGCACCCTGAGCACTGAGCACCCAGCACCCTGAGTACTGAGCACCCAGCACCCTGAATACTGAGCACCCAGCGTACTGAGCACCGAGCACCCCGAGCACTGAGCACCCAGCACCCTGAGTACTGAGCACCCAGCACCCCGAGCACTGAGCACCCAGCACCCTGAGTACTGAGCACCGAGCACCCTGAATACTGAGCACCCAGCACCCTGAGTACTGAGCACCCAGCGTACTGAGCACCGAGGACCCAGCAACCTGAGCCCTGAGCACCCAGCACCCTGAGTACTGAGCACTGAGCACCCAGCACCCCGAGCACTGAGCACCCAGCACCCTGAGTACTAAGCACCCAGCACCCTGTGTACTGAGCACCCAGCACCCTGAGTACTGAGCACCCAGCGTACTGAGCACCGAGCACCCCGAGCACTGAGCACCCATCACCCTGAGTACTGAGCACCCAGCACCCCGAGCACTGAGCACCCAGCACCCTGAGTACTGAGCACCGAGCACCCTGAGTACTGAGCACCCAGCACCCTGAGTACTGAGCACCCAGCGTACTGAGCACCGAGCACCCAGCACCCTGAGTACTGAGCACCCAGCAACCTGAGCACTGAGCACCCAGCACCCCAAGCACTGAGCACCGAGCACCCTGAGTACTGAGCACCCAGCACCCCGAGTACTGAGCACCCAGCACCCTGAGTACTGAGCACCCAGCACCCTGAGCACTGAGCACCCAGCACCCTGAGCACTGAGCACCCAGCACCCTGAGCACTGAGCACCCAGCACCCTGAGTACTGAGCATCAAGCACCCTGAGCACTGAGCACCCAGCACCCTGAGCACTGAGCAGCCAGCACCGTGAGCACTGAGCACCCAACGTACTGAGCACCGAGCACCCTGAGAACTGAGCACCCAGCACCCTGAGTACTGAGCAGCCAGCACCATGAGTACTGAGCACCGAGCACCCAGAGTACTGAGAAACCTGAGTACTGAGCACCCAGCACCCTGAGAATGAGCACCCAGCACCATGAGTACTGAGCACCGAGCACCCTGAGCACTGAGCACCCAGCACCCTGAGTACTGAGCACCCAGCACTACGAGCACTGAGCACCCAGCACTCTGAGTACTGAGCACTGAGCACCCTGAGCACTGAGCACCCAGCACTACGAGCACTGAGCACCCAGCACTCTGAGTACTGAGCACCCAGCACCCTGAGTACTGAGCACCCAGCACCCTGAGTACTTAGCACTGAGCACCCCGAGCACTGAGCACCCAGCACCCTGAGCACTGAGCACCCAGCAACCTGAGTACTGAGCACTGAGCACCCTGAGCACTGAGCACCCAGCACTACGAGCACTGAGCACTGAGCACCCTGAGCACTGAGCACCCAGCAGCCTGAGTAATGAGCACCCAGCACCCTGAGTACTGAGCACTGAGCACCCTGAGCACTGAGCACCCAGCACTACGAGCACTGAGCACCCAGCACTCTGAGTACTGAGCACCCAGCACCCTGAGTACTGAGCACCCAGCACCCTGAGTACTTAGCACTGATCACCCCGAGCACTGAGCACCCAGCACCCTGAACACTGAGCACCCAGCACCCTGAGTACTGAGCACCCAGCACCCTGAATACTGAGCACCCAGCGTACTGAGCACCGAGCACCCCGAGCACTGAGCACCCAGCACCCTGAGTACTGAGCACCCAGCACCCTGAGCACTGAGCACCCAGCACCCTGAGTACTGAGCACCGAGCACTCTGAGTACTGAGCACCCAGCACCCTGAGTACTGAGCACCCAGCGTACTGAGCACCGAGGACCCAGCAACCTGAGCCCTGAGCACCCAGCACCCTGAGTAATGAGCACTGAGCACCCAGCACCCCGAGCACTGAGCACCCAGCACCCTGAGTACTAAGCACCCAGCACCCTGTGTACTGATCACCCAGCACCCTGAGTACTGAGCACCCAGCGTACTGAGCACCGAGCACCCCGAGCACTGAGCACCCAGCACCCTGAGTACTGAGCACCCAGCACCCCGAGCACTGAGCACCCAGCACCCTGAGTACTGAGCACCGAGCACCCTGAGTACTGAGCACCCAGCACCCTGAGTACTGAGCACCCAGCGTACTGAGCACCGAGCACCCAGCACCCTGAGTACTGAGCACCCAGCAACCTGAGCACTGAGCACCCACCACCCTGAGTACTGAGCACTGAGCACGCCGAGTATTGAGCACCGGGCACCCCGAGCACTAAGCACCCAGCACCCAGAGCACCGAGCACCCAGCACCCTGAGCACTGAGCACCCAGCACCCTGAGCACTGAGCACCCAGCACCCTGTGCACTGAGCACCCGGCACCCTGAGCACTGAGCACCCAGCACCCTGAGCACTGAGCAACCAGAACCCTGAGTACTGAGCACCCAACGTACTGAGCACCGAGTACCCTGAGCACTGAGCACCCAGAACCCCGAGTACTGAGCACCGGGCACCCCGAGCACTAAGCACCCAGCACCCCGAGCACCGAGCACCCAGCACCTTGAGCACTGAGCACCCAGCACCCCGAGCACTGAGCACCAAGCACCCCGAGCACTGAGCACCCAGCACTCCGAGCACTGAGCACCAAGCACCCCGAGCACTGAGCACCCAGCACCCCGAGCACTGAGCACCCAGCACCCTGAGCACTGAGCACCCAGAACCCCGAGAACTGAGCACCCAGCACCCCGAGCACTGAGCACCCCGCACCCCGAGCACTGAGCACCCAGCACCCCGAGCACTGTGCACCCAGCACCCTGAGTACTGAGCACCCAGCACCCTGAGTACTTAGCACCCAACACCCTGAGCACTGAGCACCCAGCACCCTGAGTACTGAGCACCCAGCACCACAAGCACAGAGCACCCTGAGTACTGAGCACCCTGCACCCCAAGCACTGTGCACCCTGAGTACTGAGCACCCATCACCCTGATTAATGAGCACCCAGCACCCCGAGTACTGAGCACCGAGCACCCTGAGTACTGAGCACCCAACGTACTGAGCACCGAGCACCCTGAGCACTGAGCACCCAGCACCCTGAGTACTGAGCACCCAGCACCCTGAGCAATGAGCACCCTGAGTACTGAGCACCCAGCACCTTGAGCACTGAGCACCGAGCACCCCGAGCACTGAGCACCCAGCACCCGGAGTACTGAGCACCCAGCAGTCTGAGTACTAAGCACCGAGCACCCTGAGTACTGAGCACCCAGCACACTGAGCACTGAACACACAGCACCCTGAGTACTGAGCACCTCGAGCACTGAGCACCCAGCACCCTGAGTACTGAGCACCGAGCACCCTGAGCACTGAGCACCCAGCACCGCGAGCACTGAGCACCCAGCACCCCGAGCACAGAGCACCCAGCACCCTGAGTACTGAGCACCCAGCACCCTGAGTACTGAGCACCCAGCACCCTGAGCACTGAGCACACAGCACCCTGAGCACTGAGCACAGAGCACCCTGAGTACTGAGCACTGAGCACCCAGCACCCCGAGCACTGAGCACCCAGCACCCTGAGTACTGAGCACCCAGCAACCCGAGCACTAAGCACCCAGCACCCCGAGCACCAAGCACCCAGCACCCTGAGCACTGAGCACCCAGCACCCTGAGCACTGAGCACCCAGCACCCTGAGTACTGAGCACTGAGCACCCAGCACCCTGAGTACTGAGCACATAGCAACCAGAGCACTAAGCACTCAGCACCCCGAGCACCGAGCACCCAGCACCCTGAGCACTGAGCACCGAGCACCCTGAGTACTGAGCACCCAGCACCCTGAGTACTGAGCACCCAGCGTACTGAGCACCGAGCATACAGCACCCTGAGTACTGAGCACCCAGCACCCTGAGCACTGAGCACCCAGCACCCTGAGTACTGAGCACTGAGCACCCCGAGTACTGAGCACCGGGCACCCCGAGCACTAAGCACCCAGCACCCAGAGCACCAAGCACCCAGCACCCTGAGCACTGAGCACCCAGCACCCTGAGCACTGAGCACCCAGCACCCTGAGCACTGAGCACCTAGCACCCTGAGCACTGAGCACCCAGCACCCTGAGTTCTGAGCACCCAACGTACTGAGCACCTAGTACCCTGAGCACTGAGCACCCAGAACCCCGAGTACTGAGCACCGGGCACCCCGAGCACTAAGCACCCAGCACCCTGAGCACTGAGCACCGAGCACCCCAAGCACTGGGCACCCAGCACCCGGAGTACTGAGCACCCAGCACCCTGAGTACTAAGCACCGAGCACCCTGAGTACTGAGCACCCAGCACCCTGAGCACTGAACACACAGCACCCTGAGTACTGAGCACCTAGAGGACTGAGCACCCAGCACCCTGAGTACTGAGCACCGAGCACCTCGAGCACTGAGCACCCAGCACCGCGAGCACTGAGCACCCAGCACCCCGAGCACAGAGCACCCAGCACCCTGAGTACTGAGCACGCAGCACCCTGAGTACTGAGCACCCAGCACCCCGAGCACTGAGCACCCAGCACCCTGAGCACTGAGCACCCAGCACCCGAGTACTGAGCACCCAGCACCCTGAGTACTGAGCACCCAGCACCCTGAGTACTGAGCACCCAGCACCCCGAGTACTGAGCACCAAGCACCCTGAGTACTGAACACCCAGCACCCTGAGCACTGAGCACTGAGCACACTGAGCACTGAGTACTGAGCACCGAGCACCCCGAGCACTGAGCACCCAGCACCCGGAGTACTGAGCACCCAGCACGCTGAGTACTAAGCACCGAGCATCCTGAGTACTGAGCACCCAGCACCCTGAGCACTGAACACACAGCACCCTGAGTACTGAGCACCTCGAGCACTGAGCACCCAGCACCCTGAGTACTGAGCACCGAGCACCCCGAGCACTGAGCACCCAGCACGCCGAGCACTGAGCACCCAGCACCCCGAGCACTGAGCACCCAGCACCCTGAGTACTGAGCACCCAGCACCCTGAGCACTGAGCACCCAGCACCGTGAGCACTGAGCACCCAGCACCCTGAATACTGAGCACCCAGCACCCTGAGCACTGAGTACCCAGCACCCTGAGCACTGAGCACCCAGCACCCTGAATACTGAGCACCCAGCACCTCGAGCCCTGAGCTCCCAGCACCCTGAGTACTGAGCATCAAGCACCCTGAGCACTGAGCACCCAGCACCCTGAGCACTGAGCAGCCAGCACCCTGAGCACTGAGCACCCAACGTACTGAGCAACGAGCACCCCGAGCACTGAGCACCCAGAACCCTGAGTACTGAGCGCTGAGCACCCTGAGTACTGAGCACCCAGCACCCCGCGCACTGAGCACCCAGCACCCCGAGCACTGAGCACCCAGCACCCCGAGCACTGAGCACCCAGCACCGTGAGTACTGAGCACCCAGCACCTTGAAAACTGAGCACCGAGCACCCCGAGCACTGAGCACCGGGCACCCCGAGCACTGAGCACCCAGCACCCTGAGTACTGAGCACCCAGCACCCTAAGTATTGAGCACTGACCACTGAGCTCCCTGAGCACTGAGCACCCAGCACCCTGAGCACTGAGCACCCAGCATCCTGAGCACTGAGTACTGAGCGCCCAGCACCCCAAACACTGAGCACCGAGCACCCTGAGAACTGAGCACCGAGCACCCTGAGTACTGAGCAGCCAGCACCATGAGTACTGAGCACCGAGCACCCAGAGTACTGAGCAACCTGAGTACTGAGCACCCAGCACCCTGAGAATGAGCACCCAGCACCCTGAGCACTGAGTACCCAGCACCCTGAGCACTGAGCACCCAGCACCCTGAGCACTGAGCACACAGCACCCTGAGCACTGAGCACCCAGCACCCTGAGTACTGAGCACTGAGCACCCAGCACCCCGAGCACTGAGCACCCAGCACCCTGAGTACTGAGCACTGAGCACCCAGCACCCCGAGTACTGAGCACCAAGCACCCTGAGTACTGAACACCCAGCACCCTGAGCACTGAGCACTGAGCACCCTGAGCACTGAGTACTGAGCACCGAGCACCCCGAGCACTGAGCACCCAGCACCCCGAGTACTAAGCACCGAGCATCCTGAGTACTGAGCACCCAGCACCCTGAGCACTGAACACACAGCACCCTGAGTACTGAGCACCTCGAGCACTGAGCACCCAGCACCCTGAGTACTGAGCACCGAGCACCCCGAGCACTGAGCACCCAGCACCCCGAGCACTGAGCACCCAGCACCCCGAGCACTGAGCACCCAGCACCCTGAGCACTGAGCACCCAGCACCCAGAGCACTGAGCACCCAGCACCCTGAGCACTGAGCACCCAGCACCCTGAGTACTGAGCACCCAGCACCCTGAGTACTGAGCACCCAGACCCCGAGCACTGAGCACCCAGCACCCCTAGCACTGTGCACCCACCACCCTGAGTACTGAGAACCCAGCACCCTGAGTACTGAGCACCCAGCACCCTGAGCACTGAGCACCCAGCAGCCCGAGCACTGAGCACCCAGAATCCTGAGCACTGAGTACTGAGCACCCAGCACCCTGAGCACTGAGCACGCAGCACCCTGAGAACTGAGCACCCAGCACCCTGAGTACTGAGCACCCAGCACCCCAAGCACTGAGCACCGAGCACCCTGAGTACTGAGCACCCAGCACCCCGAGTACTGAGCACCCAGCACCCTGAGTACTGAGCACCCAGCACCCTGAGCACTGAGCACCCAGCACCCTGAGCACTGAGCACCCAGCACCCTGAGCACTGAGCACCCAGCACCCTGAGTACTGAGCATCAAGCACCCTGAGCACTGAGCACCCAGCACCCTGAGCACTGAGCAGCCAGCACCCTGAGCACTGAGCACCCAACGTACTGAGCACCGAGCACCCTGAGAACTGAGCACCGAGCACCCTGAGTACTGAGCAGCCAGCACCATGAGTACTGAGCACCGAGCACCCAGAGTACTGAGAAACCTGAGTACTGAGCACCCAGCACCCTGAGAATGAGCACCCAGCACCATGAGTACTGAGCACCGAGCACCCTGAGCACTGAGCACCCAGCACCCTGAGTACTGAGCACCCAGCACTACGAGCACTGAGCACCCAGCACTCTGAGTACTGAGCACTGAGCACCCTGAGCACTGAGCACCCAGCACTACGAGCACTGAGCACCCAGCACTCTGAGTACTGAGCACCCAGCACCCTGAGTACTGAGCACCCAGCACCCTGAGTACTTAGCACTGAGCACCCCGAGCACTGAGCACCCAGCACCCTGAGCACTGAGCACCCAGCACCCTGAGTACTGAGCACTGAGCACCCTGAGCACTGAGCACCCAGCACAACGAGCACTGAGCACTGAGCACCCTGAGCACTGAGCACCCAGCAGCCTGAGTAATGAGCACCCAGCACCCTGAGTACTGAGCACTGAGCACCCTGAGCACTGAGCACCCAGCACTACGAGCACTGAGCACCCAGCACTCTGAGTACTGAGCACCCAGCACCCTGAGTACTGAGCACCCAGCACCCTGAGTACTTAGCACTGAGCACCCCGAGCACTGAGCACCCAGCACCCTGAGCACTGAGCACCCAGCACCCTGAGTACTGAGCACCCAGCAGCCTGAATACTGAGCACCCAGCGTACTGAGCACCGAGCACCCCGAGCACTGAGCACCCAGCACCCTGAGTACTGAGCACCCAGCACCCCGAGCACTGAGCACCCAGCACCCTGAGTACTGAGCACCGAGCACCCTGAGTACTGAGCACCCAGCACCCTGAGTACTGAGCACCCAGCGTACTGAGCACCGAGGACCCAGCAACCTGAGCCCTGAGCACCCAGCACCCTGAGTACTGAGCACTGAGCACCCAGCACCCCGGGCACTGAGCACCCAGCACCCTGAGTACTAAGCACCCAGCACCCTGAGTACTGAGCACCCAGCACCCTGAGTACTGAGCACCCAGCGTACTGAGCACCGAGCACCCCGAGCACTGAGCACCCAGCACCCTGAGTACTGAGCACCCAGCACCCCGAGCACTGAGCACCCAGCACCCTGAGTACTGAGCACCGAGCACCCTGAGTACTGAGCACCCAGCACCCTGAGTACTGAGCACCCAGCGTACTGAGCACCGAGCACCCAGCACCCTGAGTACTGAGCACCCAGCAACCTGAGCACTGAGCACCCACCACCCTGAGTACTGAGCACTGAGCACGCCGAGTATTGAGCACCGGGCACCCCGAGCACTAAGCACCCAGCACCCAGAGCACCGAGCACCCAGCACCCTGAGCACTGAGCACCCAGCACCCTGAGCACTGAGCACCCAGCACCCTGAGCACTGCGCACCCGGCATCCTGAGCACTGAGCACCCAGCACCCTGAGCACTGAGCAACCAGCACCCTGAGTACTGAGCACCCAACGTACTGAGCACCGAGTACCCTGAGCACTGAGCACCCAGAACCCCGAGTACTGAGCACCGGGCACCCCGAGCACTAAGCACCCAGCACCCCGAGCACCGAGCACCCAGCACCTTGAGCACTGAGCACCCAGCACCCCGAGCACTGAGCACCAAGCACCCCGAGCACTGAGCACCCAGCACCCCGAGCACTGAGCACCAAGCACCCCGAGCACTGAGCACGCAGCACCCCGAGCACTGAGCACCCAGCACCCTGAGCACTGAGCACCCAGAACCCCGAGAACTGAGCACCCACCACCCCGAGCACTGAGCACCCCGCACCCCGAGCACTGAGCACCCAGCACCCCGAGCACTGTGCACCCAGCACCCTGAGTACTGAGCACCCAGCACCCTGAGTACTTAGCACCCAACACCCTGAGCACTGAGCACCCAGCACCCTGAGTACTGAGCACCCAGCACCACAAGCACAGAGCACCCTGAGTACTGAGCACCCTGCACCCCAAGCACTGTGCACCCTGAGTACTGAGCACCCATCACCCTGATTAATTAGCACCCAGCACCCCGAGTACTGAGCACCGAGCACCCTGAGTACTGAGCACCCTGCACCCCAAGCACTGTGCACCCTGAGCACTGAGCACCCAGCACCCTGAGTACTGAGCACCCAGCACCCTGAGCAATGAGCACCCTGAGTACTGAGCACCCAGCACCTTGAGCACTGAGCACCGAGCACCCCGAGCACTGAGCACCCAGCACCCGGAGTACTGAGCACCCAGCAGTCTGAGTACTAAGCACCGAGCACCCTGAGTACTGAGCACCCAGCACACTGAGCACTGAACACACAGCACCCTGAGTACTGAGCACCTCGAGCACTGAGCACCCAGCACCCTGAGTACTGAGCACCGAGCACCCTGAGCACTGAGCACCCAGCACCGCGAGCACTGAGCACCCAGCACCCCGAGCACAGAGCACCCAGCACCCTGAGTACTGAGCACCCAGCACCCTGAGTACTGAGCACCCAGCACCCTGAGCACTGAGCACACAGCACCCTGAGCACTGAGCACAGAGCACCCTGAGTACTGAGCACTGAGCACCCAGCACCCCGAGCACTGAGCACCCAGCACCCTGAGTACTGAGCACCCAGCAACCCGAGCACTAAGCACCCAGCACCCCGAGCACCAAGCACCCAGCACCCTGAGCACTGAGCACCCAGCACCCTGAGCACTGAGCACCCAGCACCCTGAGTACTGAGCACTGAGCACCCAGCACCCTGAGTACTGAGCACATAGCAACCAGAGCACTAAGCACTCAGCACCCCGAGCACCGAGCACCCAGCACCCTGAGCACTGAGCACCGAGCACCCTGAGTACTGAGCACCCAGCACCCTGAGTACTGAGCACCCAGCGTACTGAGCACCGAGCACCCAGCACCCTGAGTACTGAGCACCCAGCACCCTGAGCACTGAGCACCCAGCACCCTGAGTACTGAGCACTGAGCACCCCGAGTACTGAGCACCGGGCACCCCGAGCACTAAGCACCCAGCACCCAGAGCACCGAGCACCCAGCACCCTGAGCACTGAGCACCCAGCACCCTGAGCACTGAGCACCCAGCACCCTGAGCACTGAGCACCTAGCACCCTGAGCACTGAGCACCCAGCACCCTGAGTTCTGAGCACCCAACGTACTGAGCACCTAGTACCCTGAGCACTGAGCACCCAGAACCCCGAATACTGAGCACCGGGCACCCCGAGCACTAAGCACCCAGCACCCTGAGCAGTGAGCACCGAGCACCCCAAGCACTGGGCACCCAGCACCCGGAGTACTGAGCACCCAGCACCCTGAGTACTAAGCACCGAGCACCCTGAGTACTGAGCACCCAGCACCCTGAGCACTGAACACACAGCACCCTGAGTACTGAGCACCTAGAGGACTGAGCACCCAGCACCCTGAGTACTGAGCACCGAGCACCTCGAGCACTGAGCACCCAGCACCGCGAGCACTGAGCACCCAGCACCCCGAGCACAGAGCACCCAGCACCCTGAGTACTGAGCACGCAGCACCCTGAGTACTGAGCACCCAGCACCCCGAGCACTGAGCACCCAGCACCCTGAGCACTGAGCACCCAGCACCCGAGTACTGAGCACCCAGCACCCTGAGTACTGAGCACCCAGCACCCTGAGTACTGAGCACCCAGCACCCCGAGTACTGAGCACCAAGCACCCTGAGTACTGAACACCCAGCACCCTGAGCACTGAGCACTGAGCACACTGAGCACTGAGTACTGAGCACCGAGCACCCCGAGCACTGAGCACCCAGCACCCGGAGTACTGAGCACCCAGCACGCTGAGTACTAAGCACCGAGCATCCTGAGTACTGAGCACCCAGCACCCTGAGCACTGAACACACAGCACCCTGAGTACTGAGCACCTCGAGCACTGAGCACCCAGCACCCTGAGTACTGAGCACCGAGCACCCCGAGCACTGAGCACCCAGCACGCCGAGCACTGAGCACCCAGCACCCCGAGCACTGAGCACCCAGCACCCTGAGTACTGAGCACCCAGCACCCTGAGCACTGAGCACCCAGCACCGTGAGCACTGAGCACCCAGCACCCTGAATACTGAGGACCCAGCACCCTGAGCACTGAGTACCCAGCTCCCTGAGCACTGAGCACCCAGCACCCTGAATACTGAGCACCCAGCACCTCGAGCCCTGAGCTCCCAGCACCCTGAGTACTGAGCATCAAGCACCCTGAGCACTGAGCACCCAGCACCCTGAGCACTGAGCAGCCAGCACCCTGAGCAGTGAGCACCCAACGTACTGAGCAACGAGCACCCCGAGCACTGAGCACCCAGAACCCTGAGTACTGAGCGCTGAGCACCCTGAGTACTGAGCACCCAGCACCCCGAGCACTGAGCACCCAGCACCCCGAGCACTGAGCACCCAGCACCCCGAGCACTGAGCACCCAGCACCGTGAGTACTGAGCACCCAGCACCCTGAAAACTGAGCACCGAGCACCCCGAGCACTGAGCACCGGGCACCCCGAGCACTGAGCACCCAGCACCCTGAGTACTGAGCACCCAGCACCCTAAGTATTGAGCACTGACCACTGAGCTCCCTGAGCACTGAGCACCCAGCACCCTGAGCACTGAGAACCCAGCATCCTGAGCACTGAGTACTGAGCACCCAGCACCCCAAACACTGAGCACCGAGCACCCTGAGAACTGAGCACCGAGCACCCTGAGTACTGAGCAGCCAGCACCATGAGTACTGAGCACCGAGCACCCAGAGTACTGAGCAACCTGAGTACTGAGCACCCAGCACCCTGAGAATGAGCACCCAGCACCCTGAGCACTGAGTACCCAGCACCCTGAGCACTGAGCACCCAGCACCCTGAGCACTGAGCACACAGCACCCTGAGCACTGAGCACCCAGCACCCTGAGTACTGAGCACTGAGCACCCAGCACCCCGAGCACTGAGCACCCAGCACCCTGAGTACTGAGCACTGAGCACCCAGCACCCCGAGTACTGAGCACCAAGCACCCTGAGTACTGAACACCCAGCACCCTGAGCACTGAGCAGTGAGCACCCTGAGCACTGAGTACTGAGCACCGAGCACCCCGAGCACTGAGCACCCAGCACCCCGAGTACTAAGCACCGAGCATCCTGAGTACTGAGCACCCAGCACCCTGAGCACTGAACACACAGCACCCTGAGTACTGAGCACCTCGAGCACTGAGCACCCAGCACCCTGAGTACTGAGCACCGAGCACCCCGAGCACTGAGCACCCAGCACCCCGAGCACTGAGCACCCAGCACCCCGAGCACTGAGCACCCAGCACCCTGAGTACTGAGCACCCAGCACCCTGAGTACTGAGCACCCAGCACCCTGAGCACTGAGAACCCAGCACCCTGAGCACTGAGCACCCAGCACCCTGAATACTAAGCACCCAGCACCCTGAGCACTGAGTACCCAGCACCCTGAGCACTGAGCACCCAGCACCCTGAGTACTGAGCACCCAGCACCAAGAGTTCTGAGCACCGAGCATCCTGAGCACTGAGCACCGAGCACCCCGAGCACTGAGCACCCAGCACCCTGAGTAATGAGCACCCAGCACCCCGAGTACTGAGAACCCAGAACCGTGAGTACTGAGCACCCAGCACCCTGAGTACTGAGCACCCAGCACCCTGAGTACTGAGCACTGATCACCGTGAGCACTGAGCACCCAGCACCCTGAGTACTGAGCACCCAGCACCCTGAGTACTGAGCACCCAGCACCCTGGGCACTGAGCACCCAGCACCCTGAGTGCTGAGCACCTAGCACCCTGAGTACTGAGCACACAGCACCCTGAGCAATGAGCACCCAGCACCCTGAGTACTGAGCACTGATCACCCTGAGCACTGAGCACCCAGCACCCTGTGTACTGAGCACCCAGCACCCTGAGTACTGAGCACCCAGCACCCTGGGCACTGAGCACCCAGCACGCTGAGTGCTGAGCACCCAGCACCCCGAGCACTGAGCATCCAGCACCCTGAGTACTGAGCACCATGAGTACTGAGCACTGAGCACCCAGCAGCCTGAGTACTGAGCACCCTGAGGACTGAGCACCCATCACCCTGAGCACTGAGAACCCAGCACCCTGAGTACTGAGCACTGATCACCCTGAGCACTGAGCACCCAGCACCCTGAGTACTGAGCACCCAGCACCCCGAGCACTGAGCACCCAGCACCCTGAGTACTGAGCACCCAGCACCCCGAGCACTGAGCACCCAGCACCCTGAGTACTGAGCACCGAGCACCCTGAGTACTGAGCACCCAGCACCCTGAGTACTGAGCACCCAGCACCCTGAGTACTGAGCACCCAGCGTACTGAGCACCGAGGACCCAGCAACCTGAGCCCTGAGCACCCAGCACCCTGAGTACTGAGCACTGACCACCCAGCACCCCGAGCACTGAGCACCCAGCACCCTGAGTACTAAGCACCCAGCACCCTGAGTACTGAGCACCCAGCACCCTGAGTACTGAGCACCCAGCGTACTGAGCACCGAGCACCCCGAGCACTGAGCACCCAGCACCCTGAGTACTGAGCACCCAGCACCCCGAGCAATGAGCACCCAGCACCCTGAGTACTGAGCACCGAGCACCCTGAGTACTGAGCACGCAGCACCCTGAGTACTGAGCACCCAGCGTACTGAGCACCGAGCACCCAGCACCCTGAGTACTGAGCACCCAGCACCCTGAGCACTGAGCACCCAACACCCTGAGTACTGAGCACTGAGCACGCCGAGTATTGAGCACCGGGCACCCCGAGCACTAAGCACCCAGCACCCAGAGCACCGAGCACCCAGCACCCTGAGCACTGAGCACCCAGCACCCTGAGCACTGAGCACCCAGCACCCTGAGCACTGAGCACCCGGCACCCTGAGCACTGAGCACCCAGCACCCTGAGCACTGAGCACCCAGCACCCTGAGTACTGAGCACCCAACGTACTGAGCACCGAGTACCCTTAGCACTGAGCACCCAGAACCCCGAGTACTGAGCACCGGGCACCCCGAGCACTAAGCACCCAGCACCCCGAGCACCGAGCACCCAGCACCCTGAGCACTGAGCACCGAGCACCCTGAGTACTGAGCACCCAGCACCCTGAGTACTGAGCACCCAGCGTACTGAGCACCGAGCACCCAGCACCCTGAGTACTGAGCACCCAGCACCCTGAGCACTGAGCACCCAGCGCCCTGAGTACTGAGCACCGGGCACCCCGAGCACTAAGCACCCAGCACCCAGAGCACCGAGCACCCAGCACCCTGAGCACTGAGCACCCAGCACCCTGAGCACTGAGCACCCAGCACCCTGAGCACTGAGCACCTAGCACCCTGAGCACTGAGCACCCAGCACCCTGAGTTCTGAGCACCCAACGTACTGAGCACCTAGTACCCTGAGAACTGAGCACCCAGAACCCCGAGTACTGAGCACCGGGCACCCCGAGCACTAAGCACCCAGCACCCTGAGCACTGAGCACCGAGCACCCCAAGCACTGAGCACCCAGCACCCGGAGTACTGAGCACCCAGCACCCTGAGTACTAAGCACCGAGCACCCTGAGTACTGAGCACCCAGCACCCTGAGCACTGAACACACAGCACCCTGAGTACTGAGCACCTAGAGGACTGAGCACCCAGCACCCTGAGTACTGAGCACCGAGCACCTCGAGCACTGAGCACCCAGCACCGCGAGCACTGAGCACCCAGCACCCCGAGCACAGAGCACCCAGCACCCTGAGTACTGAGCACGCAGCACCCTGAGTACTGAGCACCCAGCACCCCGAGCACTGAGCACCCAGCACCCTGAGCACTGAGCACCCAGCACCCGAGTACTGAGCACCCAGCACCCTGAGTACTGAGCACCCAGCACCCTGAGTACTGAGCACCCAGCACCCCGAGTACTGAGCACCAAGCACCCTGAGTACTGAACACCCAGCACCCTGAGCACTGAGCACTGAGCACCCTGAGCACTGAGTACTGAGCACCGAGCACCCCGAGCACTGAGCACCCAGCACCCGGAGTACTGAGCACCCAGCACGCTGAGTACTAAGCACCGAGCATCCTGAGTACAGAGCACCCAGCACCCTGAGCACTGAACACACAGCACCCTGAGTACTGAGCACCTCGAGCACTGAGCACCCAGCACCCTGAGTACTGAGCACCGAGCACCCCGAGCACTGAGCACACAGCACGCCGAGCACTGAGCACCCAGCACCCCGAGCACTGAGCACCCAGCACCCTGAGTACTGAGCACCCAGCACCCTGAGTACTGAGCACCCAGCACCCTGAGCACTGAGTACCCAGCACCCCGAGCACTGAGCACCCAGCACCCTGAATACTGAGCACCCAGCACCCTGAGCACTGAGTACCCAGCACCCTGAGCACTGAGCACCCAGCACCCTGAATACTGAGCACCCAGCACCCCGAGCCCTGAGCTCCCAGCACCCTGACTACTGAGCATCAAGCACCCTGAGCACTGAGCACCCAGCACCCTGAGCACTGAGCAGCCAGCACCCTGAGCACTGAGCACCCAACGTACTGAGCAACGAGCACCCCGAGCACTGAGCACCCAGAACCCTGAGTACTGAGCGCTCAGCACCCTGAGTACTGAGCACCCAGCACCCCGAGCACTGAGCACCCAGCACCCCGAGCACTGAGCACCCAGCACCCCGAGCACTGAGCACCCAGCACCGTGAGTACTGAGCACCCAGCACCCTGAAAACTGAGCACCGAGCACCCCGAGCACTGAGCACCGGGCACCCCGAGCACTGAGCACCCAGCACCCTGAGTACTGAGCACCCAGCACCCTAAGTATTGAGCACTGACCACTGAGCTCCCTGAGCACTGAGCACCCAGCACCCTGAGCACTGAGCACCCAGCATCCTGAGCACTGAGTACTGAGCACCCAGCACCCCAAACACTGAGCACCGAGCACCCTGAGAACTGAGCACCGAGCACCCTGAGTACTGAGCAGCCAGCACCATGAGTACTGAGCACCGAGCACCCAGAGTACTGAGCAACCTGAGTACTGAGCACCCAGCACCCTGAGAATGAGCACCCAGCACCCTGAGCACTGAGTAGCCAGCACCCTGAGCACTGAGCACCCAGCACCCTGAGCACTGAGCACACAGCACCCTGAGCACTGAGCACCCAGCACCCTGAGTACTGAGCACTGAGCACCCAGCACCCCGAGCACTGAGCACCCAGCACCCTGAGTACTGAGCACTGAGCACCCAGCACCCCGAGTACTGAGCACCAAGGACCCTGAGTACTGAACACCCAGCACCCTGAGCACTGAGCACTGAGCACCCTGAGCACTGAGTACTGAGCACCGAGCACCCCGAGCACTGAGCACCCAGCACCCCGAGTACTAAGCACCGAGCATCCTGAGTACTGAGCACCCAGCACCCTGAGCACTGAACACACAGCACCCTGAGTACTGAGCACATCGAGCACTGAGCACCCAGCACCCTGAGTACTGAGCACCGAGCACCCCGAGCACTGAGCACCCAGCACCCCGAGCACTGAGCACCCAGCACCCCGAGCACTGAGCACCCAGCACCCTGAGTACTGAGCACCCAGCACCCTGAGTACTGAGCACCCAGCGTACTGAGCACCGAGCACCCAGCACCCTGAGTACTGAGCACCCAGCACCCTGAGCACTGAGCACCCACCACCCTGAGTACTGAGCACTGAGCACGCCGAGTATTGAGCACCGGGCACCCCGAGCACTAAGCACCCAGCACCCAGAGCACCGAGCACCCAGCACCCTGAGCACTGAGCACCCAGCACCCTGAGCACTGAGCACCCAGCACCCTGAGCACTGAGCACCCGGCACCCTGAGCACTGAGCACCCAGCACCCTGAGCACTGAGCACCCAGCACCCTGAGTACTGAGCACCCAACGTACTGAGCACCGAGTACCCTGAGCACTGAGCACCCAGAACCCCGAGTACTGAGCACCGGGCACCCCGAGCACTAAGCACCCAGCACCCCGAGCACCGAGCACCCAGCACCCTGAGCACTGAGCACCGAGCACCCTGAGTACTGAGCACCCAGCACCCTGAGTACTGAGCACCCAGCGTACTGAGCACCGAGCACCCAGCACCCTGAGTACTGAGCACCCAGCACCCTGAGCACTGAGCACCCAGCGCCCTGAGTACTGAGCACCGGGCACCCCGAGCACTAAGCACCCAGCACCCAGAGCACCGAGCACCCAGCACCCTGAGCACTGAGCACCCAGCACCCTGAGCACTGAGCACCCAGCACCCTGAGCACTGAGCACCTAGCACCCTGAGCACTGAGCACCCAGCACCCTGAGTTCTGAGCACCCAACGTACTGAGCACCTAGTACCCTGAGAACTGAGCACCCAGAACCCCGAGTACTGAGCACCGGGCACCCCGAGCACTAAGCACCCAGCACCCTGAGCACTGAGCACCGAGCACCCCAAGCACTGAGCACCCAGCACCCGGAGTACTGAGCACCCAGCACCCTGAGTACTAAGCACCGAGCACCCTGAGTACTGAGCACCCAGCACCCTGAGCACTGAACACACAGCACCCTGAGTACTGAGCACCTAGAGGACTGAGCACCCAGCACCCTGAGTACTGAGCACCGAGCACCTCGAGCACTGAGCACCCAGCACCGCGAGCACTGAGCACCCAGCACCCCGAGCACAGAGCACCCAGCACCCTGAGTACTGAGCACGCAGCACCCTGAGTACTGAGCACCCAGCACCCCGAGCACTGAGCACCCAGCACCCTGAGCACTGAGCACCCAGCACCCGAGTACTGAGCACCCAGCACCCTGAGTACTGAGCACCCAGCACCCTGAGTACTGAGCAACCAGCACCCCGAGTACTGAGCACCAAGCACCCTGAGTACTGAACACCCAGCACCCTGAGCACTGAGCACTGAGCACCCTGAGCACTGAGTACTGAGCACCGAGCACCCCGAGCACTGAGCACCCAGCACCCGGAGTACTGAGCACCCAGCACGCTGAGTACTAAGCACCGAGCATCCTGAGTACTGAGCACCCAGCACCCTGAGCACTGAACACACAGCACCCTGAGTACTGAGCACCTCGAGCACTGAGCACCCAGCACCCTGAGTACTGAGCACCGAGCACCCCGAGCACTGAGCACCCAGCACGCCGAGCACTGAGCACCCAGCACCCCGAGCACTGAGCACCCAGCACCCTGAGTACTGAGCACCCAGCACCCTGAGTACTGAGCACCCAGCACCCTGAGCACTGAGTACCCAGCGCCCCGAGCACTGAGCACCCAGCACCCTGAATACTGAGCACCCAGCACCCTGAGCACTGAGTACCCAGCACCCTGAGCACTGAGCACCCAGCACCCTGAATACTGAGCACCCAGCACCCCGAGCCCTGAGCTCCCAGCACCCTGAGTACTGAGCATCAAGCACCCTGAGCACTGAGCACCCAGCACCCTGAGCACTGAGCAGCCAGCACCCTGAGCACTGAGCACCCAACGTACTGAGCAACGAGCACCCCTAGCACTGAGCAGCCAGAACCCTGAGTACTGAGCGCTCAGCACCCTGAGTACTGAGCACCCAGCACCCCGAGCACTGAGCACCCAGCACCCCGAGCACTGAGCACCCAGCACCCCGAGCACTGAGCACCCAGCACCGTGAGTACTGAGCACCCAGCACCCTGAAAACTGAGCACCGAGCACCCCGAGCACTGAGCACCGGGCACCCCGAGCACTGAGCACCCAGCACATTGAGTACTGAGCACCCAGCACCCTAAGTATTGAGCACTGACCACTGAGCTCCCTGAGCACTGAGCACCCAGCACCCTGAGCACTGAGCACCCAGCATCCTGAGCACTGAGTACTGAGCACCCAGCACCCCAAACACTGAGCACCGAGCACCCTGAGAACTGAGCACCGAGCACCCTGAGTACTGAGCAGCCAGCACCATGAGTACTGAGCACCGAGCACCCAGAGTACTGAGCAACCTGCGTACTGAGCACCCAGCACCCTGAGAATGAGCACCCAGCACCCTGAGCACTGAGTACCCAGCACCCTGAGCACTGAGCACCCAGCACCCTGAGCACTGAGCACACAGCACCCTGAGCACTGAGCACCCAGCACCCTGAGTACTGAGCACTGAGCACCCAGCACCCCGAGCACTGAGCACCCAGCACCCTGAGTACTGAGCACTGAGCACCCAGCACCCCGAGTACTGAGCACCAAGCACCCTGAGTACTGAACACCCAGCACCCTGAGCACTGAGCACTGAGCACCCTGAGTACTGAGCACATCGAGCACTGAGCACCCAGCACCCTGAGTACTGAGCACCGAGCACCCCGAGCACTGAGCACCCAGCACCCCGAGCACTGAGCACCCAGCACCCCGAGCACTGAGCACCCAGCACCCTGAGTACTGAGCACCCAGCACCCTGAGTACTGAGCACCCAGCACCCTGAGCACTGAGAACCCAGCACCCTGAGCACTGAGCACCCAGCACCCTGAATACTGAGCACCCAGCACCCTGAGCACTGAGTACCCAGCACCCTGAGCACTGAGCACCCAGCACCCTGAGTACTGAGCACCCAGCACCAAGAGTTCTGAGCACCGAGCATCCTGAGCACTGAGCACCGAGCACCCCGAGCACTGAGCACCCAGCACACTGAGTAATGAGCACCCAGCACCCCGAGTACTGAGAACCCAGAACCGTGAGTACTGAGCACCCAGCACCCTGAGTACTGAGCACCCAGCACCCTGAGTACTGAGCACTGATCACCCTGAGCACTGAGCACCCAGCACCCTGAGTACTGAGCACCCAGCACCCTGAGTACTGAGCACCCAGCACCCTGGGCACTGAGCACCCAGCACCCTGAGTGCTGAGCACCGAGCACCCTGAGTACTGAGCACCCAGCACCCTGAGCAATGAGCACCCAGCACCCTGAGTACTGAGCACTGATCACCCTGAGCACTGAGCACTCAGCACCCTGAGTACTGAGCACCCAGCACCCTGAGTACTGAGCACCCAGCACCCTGGGCACTGAGCACCCAGCACGCTGAGTGCTGAGCACCCAGCACCCCGAGCACTGAGCATCCAGCACCCTGAGTACTGAGCACCATGAGTACTGAGCACTGAGCACCCAGCAGCCTGAGTACTGAGCACCCTGAGGACTGAGCACCCATCACCCTGAGCACTGAGAACCCAGCAACCTGAGTACTGAGCTCTGATCACCCTGAGCACTGAGCACCCAGCACCCTGAGTACTGAGCACACAGCACCCTGAGTACTGAGCACCCAGCACGCTGGGCACTGAGCACCCAGCACCCTGAGTGCTGAGCACCGAGCACCCTGAGTACTGAGCACCATGAGGACTGAGCACCCAGCACCCTGAGCACTGGGCACTGATCACCCTGAGCACTGAGCACCCAGCACCCTGAGTACTGAGCACCCAGCACCCCGAGCACTGAGCACCCAGCACCCCGAGCACTGAGCACTGAGCACCCTAAGTACTGAGCACCCTGAGTACTAAGCACCCAGCACCCTGAGTACTGAGCACCCAGCACCCTGAGCACTGAGCACCCAGCACCCTGAGTACTGAGCACCCAGCACCCCGAGTACTGAGCACCCAGCACCCTGAGTACTGACCTGAGTACTGAGCACCCAGCACCCTGAGTACTGAGCACCCAGCACCCTGAGTACTGAGCACTCAGCACCCTGAGTACTGAGCACCGAGCACCCCGAGCACTGAGCACCCAGCACCTTGAGCACTGAGCACCCAGCACCCTGAGTACTGAGCACCCAGCACCCCGAGTACTGAGCACCCAGCACCCTGAGTACTGAGCACCCAGCACCCCGAGCACTGAGCACCCAGCACCCTGAGTACTGAGGACCCAGCACCCTGAGCACTGAGCACCCAGCACCCTGAGTACTGAGCACCCAGCACCCTGAGTACTGAGCACCCAGCACCCTGAGTACTGAGCACCCAGCACCCTGAGTACTGAGCACCCAGCACCCTGAGCACTGAGCACCCAGCACCCTGAGCACTGAGCACCCAGCACCCCGAGCACTGCGCACCCAGCACCCTGAGTACTGAGCACCCAGCACCCTGAGCACTGAGCACCCAGCACCCTGAGCACTGAGCACCCAGCACCCTGAGTACTGAGCACCCAGCACCCTGAGTAGTGAGCACCCAACGTACTGAGCACCGAGCACCCCGAGCACTGAGTACCCAGCACCCTGAGTACTGAGCACCGAGCCCCCCGAGCACTGAGCACCCAGCACCCTGAGTACTGAGCACTGATCACCCTGAGCACTGAGCACCCAGCACCCTGAGTACTGAGCACCCAGCACCCTGAGTACTGAGCACCCAGCACCCTGGGCACTGAGCACCCAGCACCCTGAGTGCTGAGCACCGAGCACCCTGAGTACTGAGCACCATGAGGACTGAGCACCCAGCACCCTGAGCACTGGGCACTGATCACACTGAGCACTGAGCACCCAGCACCCTGAGTACTGAGCACCCAGCACCCCGAGCACTGAGCACCCATCACCCCGAGCACTGAGCACTGAGCACCCTAAGTACTGAGCACCCTGAGTACTAAGCACCCAGCACCCTGAGTACTGAGCACCCAGCACCCTGAGCACTGAGCACCCAGCACCCTGAGTACTGAGCACCCAGCACCCCGAGTACTGAGCACCCAGCACCCTGAGTTCTGACCTGAGTACTGAGCACCCAGCACCCTGAGTACTGAGCACCCAGCACCCTGAGTACTGAGCACTCAGCACCCTGAGTACTGAGCACCGAGCACCCCGAGCACTGAGCACCCAGCACCTTGAGCACTGAGCACCCTGAGGACTGAGCACCCAGCACGCTGAGCACTGAGCACCGATCACCCTGAGCACTGAGCACCCAGCACCAAAAGCACTGAGCACCCAGCACCCTGAGTACTGAGCACCCAGCACCCCGAGTACTGAGCACCCAGCACCCTGAGTACTGAGCACCCAGCACCCCGAGCACTGAGCACCCAGCACCCTGAGTACTGAACACCCTGAGTACTGAGCACTGAGCACTGAGCACCCTGAGTACTGAGCACCCTGAGGACTGAGCACCCAGCACCCTGAGCACTGAGCACCCAGCACCCTGAGTACTGAGCACTGATCACCCTGAGCACTGAGCACCCAGCACCCCGAGCACTGAGCACCCAGCACCCTGAGTACTGAGGACCCAGCACCCTGAGCACTGAGCACCCAGCACCCTGAGTACTGAGCACCCAGCACCCTGAGTACTGAGCACCCAGCACCCTGGGCACTGAGCACCCAGCACCCTGAGTACTGAACACCGAGAACCCTGAGTACTGAGCACCCAGCACCCTGAGTCCTGAGCCCCAGCACCCTGAGCACTGAGCAACCAGCACTCTGAGCACTGAGCACCAAGCACCCTGAGTACTGAGCAACCAGCACCCTGAGTACTGAACACCCAGCCCCCTGAGCACTGAGCACTGAGCACACAGCACCCTGAGCACTGAGCACTGAGCACCCAGCACCCTGAGCACTGAGCACCCAGCACCCCGAGCACTGAGCACCCAGCACCCTGAGCACCCAGCACCCTGAGCACTGAGCACCCTGAGCACTGAGCACTGAGCACCCAGCACCCTGAGTACTGAGCACCCAACACTCTGAGCACTGAGCACCCAGCACGCTGAGTACTGAGCACTGAGCACACAGCACCCTGAGTACTGAGCACCCAGAACTCCGAGCACTGAGCAACCAGCTCCCCGAGCACTGAGCACCCAGCACCCCGAGTGCTGAGCACTGAGCACCCTGAGTACTGAGCACCCAGCACTCCAAGTACTGAGCACTGAGCACCCTGAGAACTGAGCACCCAGCACCCTGAGCACTGAGCACTGAGAACCCTGAGTACTGAGCACCGAGCACCCTGAGTACTGAGCACCCAGCACCCTGAGCACTGAGCACGGAGCACCCCGAGAACTGAGCATCCAGCACCCTGAGCACTGAGCACCCAGCACCTTGAGTACTGAGCACCGAGCACCCCGAGCACTGAGCACCCAGCACCCTGAATACTGAGAACCCAGCACCATGAGCACTGAGCACACAGCACCCTGAGCACTGAGCACCCAGCACCCCGAGCACTGAGCACCCAGCACCCTGAGTACTGAGCACCCAACACCCAGAGTACTGAGCACCCAGCACCCTGAGCACTGAGCACCCAGGACCCTGAGTACTGAGCACCCAGCACCCTGAGTACTGAGCACCCAGCACCCTGAGCACTGAGCACTGAGCACCCAACACCGTGAGCACTGAGCACCCAGCACCCCGAGCACTGAGCACCCAGCACTCCGAGCACTGAGCACCCAGCACCCTGAGCACTGAGCACCCAGCACGCTGAGCACTGAGCACCCAGCCCCCTGAGTACTGAGCACCCAGCACCATGAGTACTGAGCACCCAGCACCCTGAGTACTGAGCACACAGCACCCTGAGTACTGAGCACCGAGCTCCCCGAGCACTGAGCACCCAGCACCCCGAGCAACGAGCACCCTGAGTACTAAGCACCGAGCACCCTGAGCACTGAGCACCCAGCACCCTGAGCACTGAGGACCCAGCACCCTGAGCACCGAGCAAACAGCACCATGAGTACTGAGCACAAAGCACCCTGAGCACTGAGCACCCAGCACCCTGAGTACTGAGCACAGAGCACCCCGAGTACTGAGCACCCAGCACCCCGAGCACTGAGCATCCAGCACCCCGAGCACTGAGCACCCAGCACACTGAGCACTGAGCACCCTGAGTACTGAGCACCCAGCACCCTGAGCACTGAGCACCCAGCACCCTGAGTACTGAGCACTGAGCACCCAGCACCCCGAGCACTGAGCACCCAGCACCCTGAGTACTGAACACTGAGAGACAAGCACCCCGAGCACTGAGCACCCAGCACCCTGAGCACTGAGCACCCAGCACCCGAGTACTGATCACCCAGCACCCTGAGAACTGAGCACTCAGCACCCTGAGTACTGAGCACCCAGCACCCTGAGTACTGAGCACCCAGCACCCTGAGCACTGAGCACCCAGTACCCTGAGCACTGAGCACCCAGCACCCCGAGCACTGCGCACCCAGCACCCTGAGTACTGAGCACCCAGCACCCTGAGCACTGAGCACCCAGCACCCTGAGCACTGAGCACCCAGCACCCTGAGTACTGAGCACCCAGCACCCTGAGTAGTGAGCACCCAACGTACTGAGCACCGAGCACCCCGAGCACTGAGTACCCAGCACCCTGAGTACTGAGCACCGAGCACCCCGAGCACTGAGCACCCAGCACCCTGAGTACTGAGCTCTGAGCACCCCGAGCACTGAGCACCCAGCGCCCCGAGCACTGAGCACCCAGCGCCCCGAGCACTGAGCACCCAGAACCCCGAGCAATGAGCACCCAGTGCCCCGAGCACTGAGCACCCAGCAACCCCGAGCACTGTGCACCCAGCAACCCCGAGCACTGAGCACCCAGCACCCCGAGCACTGAGCACCCAGCACCCTGAGTACTGAGAACCCAGCACCCTGAGTACTGAGCACCCAGCACCCTGAGCATTGAGCACCCAGCACACTGAGTACTGAGCACCCAACACCCCAAGCACTGAGCACCCTGAGTATTGAGCACCCAGCACCCCAAGCACTGAGCACACTGAGTACTGAGCACCCAGCATCCTGAGTAATGAGCAACCAGCACCCCGAGCACTGAGCACCCAGCAACCTGAGTACTGAGCACCGAGCACCCTGAGCACTGAGCACCCAGCACCCTGAGAACTGAGCACCGAGCACCCCGAGTACTGAGCACCCAGCACCCCGAGCACTGAGCACCCAGCACCCCGAGCACTGAGCACCCAGCACACCTAGCAACGACCACTCGGGGTACTAAGCACCGAGCACCCTGAGCACTGAGCACCCAGCACCCTGAGCACTGAGCTCCCAGCACCCTGAGTACTGAGCACAAAGCACCCTGAGCACTGAGCACCCAGCACCCCGTGCACTGAGCACCCAGCACCACGAGCAACGAGCAATGAGCACCCTGAGCACTGAACACCCAGCACCCTGAGGACTGATCACCCAGCACCCCGAGCACTGAGCACCCAGCACCCTGAGCACTGAGCACCCTGAGTACTGAGCACTGAGCACCCTGAGTACTGAGCACTGAGCACCCTGCGTACTGAGCACCCAGCACACTGAGTACTGAGCACCCAGCACCCTGAGCACTGAGCACCGAGCTCCCTGAGCACTGAGCACCCAGCACCCTGAGCACTGAGCACCCAGCACCCCGAGCAGTGAGCACCCAGCACCCTGAGCCCTGAGCACCCTGAGTACTGAGCACTGAGCACCCTGAGTACTGAGCACCCAGCACCCTGAGTACTGAGCACCCAGCACCCTGAGTACTGAGCACCCAGCACCCTGAGTACTGAGCACCCAGCACCCTGAGCAATGAGCACCCTGAGTACTGAGCACCCAGCACCCTGAGCACTGAGCACCGAACATCCCGAGTTCTGAGCACCCAGCACCCAGAGTAATGAGCACCCAGCAACCTGAGTACTGAGCACACAGCACCCTGAGCAATGAGCACCCCGAGCACTGAGCACCCAGCACCCTGAGCACTGAGGACAAAGCACCCTGAGTACTGAGCACCCAGCACCCTGAGTACTGAGCATCCAGCACCCCGAGCACTGAGCACCCAGCACCCTGAGTACTGAGCACTGAGTACCCAGCACCCTGTGTACTTAGCACGGAGTACCCAGCACCCCGAGCACTGAGCACCCAGCACCCTGAGCACTGAGCACCCTGAGTACTGAGCACCCAGCACCCTGAGCACTGAGCACCCAGCTCCCTGAGCACTGAGTACCCAGCACCCTGAGCACTGACTGCCCAGAACCCTGAGCACTGAGCACCCAGCACCCTGAGCACTGAGCACCCAGCACCCCGAGCACTGAGCACCCTGAGTACTGAGCACTGAGCACCCTGAGTACTGAGCACTGAGCACCCTGAGTACTGAGCACCCAGCACCCTGAGTACTGAGCATCCAGCACCCCGAGCACTGAGCACCCAGCACCCTGAGTACTGAGCACTGAGTACCCAGCACCCTGTGTACTGAGCACGGAGTACCCAGCACCCCGAGCCCTGAGCACCCAGCACCCTGAGCATTGAGCACCCAGCACCCCGAGCACTGAGCACCCAGCACCCTGAGCACGGAGCACCCTGAGTACTGAGCACTGAGCACCCTGAGTACTGAGCACCCAGCACCCTGAGCACTGAGCACCCAGCACCCTGAGTACTGAGCACCCAGCACCCTGAGCACTGTGCACCCAGCACCCTGAGTACTGAGCACTGAGCACCCCGCACCCCGAGCAAGGGTGCTCAGTGCTCAGTACTCAGCGTGCTGGGTGCTCAGTGCTCAGGGTGCTCGGTGATCAGTACTCAGGGTGCTCAGTGCTCAGTACTCAGCGTGCTGGGTGCTCAGTGCTCAGGGTGCTGGGTGCTGGGTGCTCAGTACTCAGGGTGCTGGGTGCTCAGTATTCAGGGTGCTCAGTGCTCGGGGTGCTGGGTGCTCAGTACTCCGGGTGCTGGGTGCTCAGTACTCAGGGTGCTGGGTGGTCATTCTCGGGGTGCTGGGTGCTCAGTGCTCGGGGTGCTGGGTGCTCAGTACTCGGGGTGCTGGGTGCTCAGTGCTCAGCGTGCTGGGTGCTCAGTACTCAGGTTGCTCGGTTCTCAGTACTCAGGGTGCTTTGTGCTCATTCTCGGGGTGCTGGGTGCTCAGTGCTCGGGGTGCTGGGTGCTCAGTGCTCGGGGTGCTGGGTGCTCAGTGCTCAGCGTGCTGGGTGCTCAGTACTCCGGGTGCTCGGTTCTCAGTACTCAGGGTGCTGGGTGCTCATTCTCGGGGTGCTGGGTGCTCAGTGCTCAGGGTCCTCGGTGCTCAGTACTCAGGGTGCTCAGTAATCAGCGTGCTTTGTGCTCAGTGCTCAGGGTGCTGGGTGCTCAGTACTCACGGTGCTGGGTGCTCAGTACTCGGGGTGCTGGGTGCTCATTACTCAGGGTGCTGGGTGCTCAGTGCTAGGGGTGCTCGCTGCTCAGTACTCTTGGTGCTGGGTGCTCAGTACTCAGGGTGCTGGGTGCTCAGTGCTCGGGGTGCTCGGTGCTCAGTACTCGGGGTGCTCGGTGCTCAGTACTCAGGGTGCTGGGTGCTCAGTGCTCAGGGTCCTCGGTGCTCAGTACTCAGGGTGCTCAGTGATCAGTACTCAGCGTGCTGGGTGCTCCGTGCTCAGGGTGCTCGGTGCTCAGTACTCAGGGTGCTCAGTGCTCAGTACTCAGCGTGCTGTGTGCTCAGTGCACAGGGTGCTGGGTGCTCAGTACTCAGGGTGCTGGGTGCTTAGTACTCAGGGTGCTCGGTCCTCAGTGCTCAGGGTGCTGGGTGCTCAGTAATCAGGGTGCTGGGTGCTCAGTGCTCAGGGTGCTCAGTGCTCAGTACTCAGGGTGCTCGGTGCTCAGTGCTCTGGGTGCTGGGTGCTCAGTGCTCGGGGTGCTGGGTGCTCAGTGCTCAGGGTGCTGGGTGCTCAGTACTCAGGGTGCTCAGATCTCAGGGTGCTGGGTGCTCAGTACTCAATGTGCTGGGTGCTCAGTGCTCAGGGTGCTGGATGCTCAGTACTCAGTGTGCTGGGTCCTCAGTGCTCAGGGTGCTGGGTGCTCAGTGCTCGGGGTGCTCAGTACTCAGGGTGCTGTGTGTTCAGTGCTCAGGTTACTGGGTGCTCAGTACTCAGGGTGCTCGGTGCTTAGTACTCAGGGTGCTGGGTGCTCAGTAATCCGGGTGCTGGGTGCTCAGTGCTCGGGGTGCTCGGTGCTCAGTGCTCAGGGTGCTGGGTGCTCAGTACTCAGGGTGCTCATTGCTCAGCGTGCTGGGTGCTCAGTACTCAGGGTGCTGGGTGCTCAGTACTCAGGGTGCTCAGTGCTCAGTACTCAGGGTGCTCAGTGCTCAGGGTGCTGGGTGCTCAGTGCTCAGGGTGCTCGGTGCTCAGTGCTCAGGTTGCTGGGTGCTCAGTACTCAGGGTGCTGGGTGCTCAGTACTCAGGGTGCTGGGTGCTCAGTAATCAGAGTGCTGGGTGATTAGTACTCAGGGTGCTGGGTGCTCAGTGCTCGGGGTGCTGGGTGTTCAGTGCTCGGGGTGCTCGGTGCTCTGTGCTCGGGGTGCTGGGTGCTCAGTACTCAGGGTGCTGGGTGCTCAGTACTCGGTGTGCTGGGTGCTCAGTACTCAGGGTGCTCGGTGCTCAGTGCTCGGGGTGCTGGGTGCTCAGTACTCAGCGTGCTCGGTGCTCAGTTCTCAGGGTGCTCAGTGCTCAGTACGCAGGGTGCTCAGTGCTCAGTGCTCGGGGTGCTGGGTGCTCAGTGCTCTGGGTGCTGGGTGCTCAGTGATCGGGGTGCTGGGTGCTCAGTGCTCAGGGTGCTGGGTGCTCAGTGCTCAGAGTGCTGGGTGCTCAGTACTCAGGGTGCTCGGTGCTCAGTACTCAGGGTGCTCAGTGCTCAGTACTCAGCGTGCTGGGTGCTCAGTGCTCAGGGTGCTCGGTGCTCAGTACTCAGGGTGCTCAGTGCTCAGTACTCAGCGTGCTGGGTGCTCTGTGCTCAGGGTGCTGGGTGCTCAGTGCTCAGGGTGCTGGGTGCTCAGTACTCAGGTTGCTGGGTGCTCAGTGCTCAGGGTGCTGGGTGCTCAGTGCTCAGGGTGCTCGGTGCTTAGTACTCATGGTGCTCGGTGCTCGGGGTGCTGGGTGCTCAGTGCTCGGTGTGCTGGGTGCTCAGTGCTCGGGGTGCTGGGTGCTGAGTGCTCGGTGTGCTGGGTGCTCAGTGCTCGGGCTGCTGTGTGCTCAGTGCTCGGGGTGCTGGGTGCTCAGTGCTCGGGGTGCTGGGTGCTGAGTGCTCGGTGTGCTGGGTGCTCAGTGCTCGGGCTGCTGTGTGCTCAGTGCTCGGGGTGCTCGGTGCTCTGTACTCAGGGTGCTGGGTGCTCAGTGCTCAGGTTGCTGGGTGCTCAGTACTCAGGGTGCTGGGTGCTCGGTGCTCAGAACGCTGGGTGCTCAGTACTCAGGGTGCTGGGTGCTCAGTACTCAGGGTGCTGGGTGCTCAGTGCTCGGGGTGCTGGGTGCTCATTAATCAGGGTGCTGGGTGTTCAGTACTCAGGGTGCTCAGTACTCAGGGTGCTGGGTGCTCAGGGATCGGGGTGCTGGGAGCTCAGTACTCAGGGTGCTGGGTGCTCAGTGCTCGGGGTGCTGGGTGCTGAGTGCTCAGGGTGCTGGGTGCTCAGTACTTGGGGTGCTCGGTGCTCAGTACTCAGGGTGCTGTGTGCTCAGTACTCAGGGTGCTGGGTGCTCAGTGCTCGGTGTGCTCGGTGCTCAGTACTCAGGGTGCTCGGTGCTCAGTGCTCAGGGTGCTCGGTGCTCAGTACTCAGGGTGCTGGGTGCTCAGTGCTCAGGGTGATCGGGGCTCAGTCCTCAGGGTGCTCAGTACTCAGGCAGCTGGGTGCTCAGTGCTCGGGTTGCTCAGTACTCAGGGTGCTGGGTGCTCAGTACTCAGGGTGCTGGGTGCTCAGTACTCAGGGTGCTGGGTGCTCAGTGCTCAGGGAGCTCGGTGCTGAGTACTCAGGGTGGTGGGTGCTCAGTACTCAGTGCTCAGGGTCCTGGGTGCTCAGCGCTCTGGGTGCTTAGTGCACATTACTCAGGGTGCTGGGTGCTCAGTATTCAGGGTGCTCAGTGCTCGGGGTGCTGGGTGCTCAGTACTTCGGGTGCTGGGTGCTCAGTACTCAGGGTGCTGGGTGCTCATTCTCGGGGTCCTGGGTGCTCAGTGTTCGGGGTGCTGGGTGCTCAGTACTCGGGGTGCTGGGTGCTCAGTGCTCAGCGTGCTGGGTGCTCAGTACTCAGGGTGCTCGGTTCTCAGTACTCAGGGTGCTGGGTGCTCATTCTCGGGGTGCTGGGTGCTCAGTGCTCGGGGTGCTGGGTGCTCAGTGCTCAGGGTCCTCGGTGCTCAGTACTCAGGGTGCTCAGTACTCAGCGTGCTTTGTGCTCAGTGCTCAGGGTGCTGGGTGCTCAGTACACAGGGTGCTGAGTGCTCAGTACTCACGTTCTGGGTGCTCAGTACTCGGGGTGCTAGGTGCTCATTACTCAGGGTGCTGGGTGCTCAGTGCTCGGGGTGCTTGCTGCTCAGTACTCTTGGTGCTGCATACTCAGTACTCAGGGTGCTGGGTGCTCAGTGCTCGGGGTGCTCGGTGCTCAGTGCTCAGGATGCTCGGTGCTCATTACTTTTGGTGCTGGGTGCTCAGTACTCAGGGTGCTGGGTGCTCAGTGCTCGGGATGCTCTGTGATCAGTACTCAGGGTGCTGGGTGCTCAGTGCTCAGGGTGCTGGGTGCTCAGTACTCAGGGTGCTCAGTACTCAGTACTCAGGGTGCTGGGTTCTCAGTGCTTGGGGTGCTGGGTGCTCAGTGCTCAGGGTGCTGGGTGCTCAGTGCTCGGGGTGCTGGGTGCTCAGTACTCGGGGTGCTCGGTGCTCAGTACTCAGGGTGCTGAGTGCTCAGTACTCAGGGTGCTCAGTGCTCAGGGTGCTGGGTGCTCAGTGCTCGGGGTGCTGGGTACTCAGTGCTCAGTACACAGGGTGCTGATTGCTCAGTGCTCGGGGTGCTGCGTGCTCAGTGCTCAGTACTCAGGGTGCTGGGTGCTCAGTGCTCGGTGTGCTCTATGCTCAGTACTCAGGGTGCTGGGTGCTCAGTGCTCAGGGTGCTGGGTGCTCAGTACTCAGGGTGCTGGGTGCTCAGTGCTAAGGGTGCTGGGTGCTCAGTACTCAGGTTGCTGGGTCCTCAGTGCTCAGGGTGCTGGGTGCTCTGTGCTCGGGGTGCTCAGTACTCAGGGTGCTGTGTGTTCAGTGCTCAGGTTACTGGGTGCTCATTACTCAGGGTGCTCGGTGCTTAGTACTCAGGGTGCTGGGTGCTCAGTACTCCGGGTGCTGGGTGCTCAGTGCTCGGGGTGCTCGGTGCTCAGTGCTCAGGGTGCTGGGTGCTCAGTACACAGGGTGCTCATTGATCAGGGTGCTGGGTGTTCATTAATCAGGGTGCTGGGTGCTCAGTACTCAGGGTGCTCAGTGCTCAGTACTCAGGGTGCTCAGTACTCAGGGTGCTCAGTGCTCAGGGTGCTGGGTGCTCAGTGCTCAGGGTGCTGGGTGCTCAGTGCTCAGGGTGCTGTGTGCTCAGTACTCAGGGTGATCAGTACTCAGGGTGCTGGGTGCTCAGTGCTCAGGGTGCTGGGTGCTTAGTGCTAAGGGTGCTGGGTGCTCAGTGCTCAGGGTGCTCGGTGCTCAGTGCTCAGGTTGATGGGTGCTGAGTACTCAGGGTGCTGGGTGCTCAGTACTCAGGGTGCTCAGTGCTCAGTACTCAGGGTGCTCAGTGCTCAGTACTCAGGGTGCTCAGTGCTCAGGGTGCTGGGTGCTCAGTGCTCGGGGTGCTGGGTACTCAGTCCACAGGGTGCAGGGTGCTCAGTGCTCAGGGTGCTCGGTGCTCAGTGCTCAGGGTGCTGGGTGTTCAGTGCTCGGGGTGCTGGGTGCTCATTAATCAGGGTGCTGGGTGCTCAGTACGCTGGGTGCTCAGTACTCAGGGTGCTGGGTGCTCAGTACTCAGGGTGCTCGGTGCTCAGTACTCAGGGTGCTGGGTGCTCAGTGCTCGGGGTGCTGGGTGCTCATTAATCAGGGTGCTGGGTGCTCAGTACTCAGGGTGCTCAGTGCTTGGGGTGCTGGGTGCTCAGTACTCAGGGTGCTCAGTGCTTGGGGTGCAGGGTGCTCAGTACTCAGGGTGCTGGTTCCTCAGTGCTCAGGGTGCTGGGTGCTGAGGACTCAGGGTGCTGGGTGCTCAGTGCTCGGGGTGCTGGGTGCTCAGTGCTCGGGGTGCTGGGTGCTCAGTGCTCAGGGTTCTGGGTGCTCAGTGCTCAGGGTGCTGGGTGCTCAGTGCTCGGGGTGCTGGGTGCTCGGTGCTCAGGTTTCTGGGTGCTCAGGACTCGGGGTGCTGGGTGCTCCGTACTCAGGGTGCTGGGTGCTCATTGCTCGGGGTGCTGGGTGCTCAGTGCTACGGGTGCTGGGTGCTCAGTGCTCAGTGTGCTGGGTGCTCAGTGCTCTGGGCGCTGGGTGCTCAGTGCTCGGGGTGCTCGGTGCTCAGTACTCCGGGTGCTGGGTGCTCAGTGCTCAGGGTGCTCGTTGCTCAGTACTCAGGGTGCTGGGTGCTCAGTGCTCGGTGTGCTCGGTGCTCAGTATGTTGGCTGCTCAGTACTCAGGGTGCTGGGTGCTCAGTGCTCAGGGTGATCGGTGCTCAGTACTCAGGGTGCTCAGTACTCAGGGTGCTGGGTGCTCAGGGCTCGGGGTGCTGGGAGCTCAGTACTCAGGGTGCTGGGTGCTCAGTGCTCAGGGTGCTGGGTGCTGAGTGCTCAGGGTGCTGGGTGCTCTGTACTCGGGGTGCTCGGTGCTCAGTACTCAGGGTGCTGGGTGCTCAGTACTCAGGGTGCTGGGTGCTCAGTAATCAGGGTGCTCAGTGCTCGGGGAGCTCGGTGCTCAGTACTCAGGGTGCTGGGTGCTCAGTACTCAGTGCTCGGGGTCCTGGGTGCTCAGCGCTCTGGGTGCTTAGTGCAGAGTACTCAGGGTGCTGGGTGCTCAGTATTCAGGGTGCTCAGTGCTCGGGGTGCTGGGTGCTCAGTACACAGGGTGCTGCGTGCTCAGTACTCAGGGTGCTGGGTGCTCATTCTCGGGGTGCTGGGTGCTCAGTGCTCGGTTGCTGGGTGCTCAGTACTCGGGGTGCTGGGTGCTCAGTGCTCAGCGTGCTGTGTGCTATGTACTCAGGGTGCTCGGTTCTCAGTACTCAGGGTGCTGGGTGCTCATTCTCGGGTGCTGGGTGCTCAGTGCTCAGGGTGCTGGGTGCTAAGTGCTCAGGGTGCTGGGTCCTCAGTACTCGGGGTGCTCGGTGCTCAGTACTCGGGGTGCTGGGTGCTCAGTACTCAGGGTGCTGGGTGCTCAGTACTCAGGGTGCTCGGTGCTCAGTACTCAGGGTGCTGGGTGCTCAGTGCTCAGGTGCTGGGTGCTAAGTACTCAGGGTGCTGGGTGCTCAGTACTCAGGGTGCTGGGTGCTCAGCACTCAGGGTGCTCAGTACTCAGTGTGCTGGGTGCTCAGTGCTCGGGGTGCTGGGTGCTCAGTACTCAGGGTGCTCAGTACTCGGGGTGCTGGGTGCTCAGTGCTCGGGGTGATCTGTGCTCAGTACTCAGGATGCTGGGTGCTCAGTACTCAGGGTGCTGGGTGCTCAGTACTCAGGGTGCTGGGTGCTCAGTCCTCAGGGTGCTCAGTGCTCAGGGTGCTGGGTGCTCAGTGCTCGGGGTGCTCGGTGCTCAGTACTCAGGGTGCTGAGTGCTCAGTACTCAGGGTGCTGGGTGCTCAGTACTCAGGGTGCTGGGTGCTCAGTGCTCGGGGTGTTGGGTGCTCCGTGCTCAGGGTGCTCAGTGCTCAGTACTCAGGGTTCTGGGTGCTCAGTACTCAGGGTGCTGGGTGCTCAGTGCTCGGGGTGCTGGGTGCTCAGTACTCAGGGTGCTGGGTGCTCAGTGCTCGGGGTGCTCGGTGTTCAGTACTCAAGGTGCTGGGTGCTCAGTGCTCGGGGTGCTGGGTGCTCAGTGCACAGGGTGCTGGGTGCTCAGTACTCGGGGTGCTCGGTGCTCAGTACTCAGGGTACTGGGTGCTCAGGGTCCTCGGTGCTCAGTACTCAGGGTGCTCAGTACTCAGCTTGCTTTGTACTCAGTGCTCAGAGTGCTGGGTGCTCAGTACTCAGGGTGCTCGATGCTCAGTACTCAGGGTGCTCAGTGCTCAGTGCTCTGGGTGCTCAGTACTCATGGTGCTCAGTGCTCAGGGTGCTGGGTGCTCAGTGCTCGGGGTGCTGGGTACTCAGTGCTCAGTGCTCGGGGTGCTTTGTGCTCAGTCCTCAGTACACAGGGTGCTGGGTGCTCAGTGCTCGGGGTGCTGGATGCTCAGTACTCAGGGTCCTGGGTGCTCAGTGCTCAGGGTGCTGGGTGCTCAGTACTCAGGGTGCTGGGTGCTCAGTGCTCAGGGTGCTGGGTGCTCAGTACTCAGGGTGCTGGGTCCTCAGTGCTCAGGGTGCTGGGTGTTCAGTGCTCGGGGTGCTCAGTACTCAATGTGCTGTGTGTTCAGTGCTCAGGGTACTGGGTGCTCAGTACTCAGGGTGCTCGGTGCTGAGTACTCAGGGTGCTGGGTGCTCAGTACTCCGGGTGCTGGGTGCTCAGTGCTCGGGGTGCTCGGTGCTCAGTGCTCAGGGTGCTGGGTGCTCAGTACTCAGGGTGCTCATTGCTCAGGGTGCTGGGTGCTCAGTACTCAGGTTGCTGGGTGCTCAGTACTCAGGTTGCTGGGTGCTCAGTACTCAGGGTGCTCAGTGCTCAGTACTCAGGGTGCTCAGTGCTCAGGGTGCTGGGTGCTCAGTGCTCGGGGTGCTGGGTGCTCAGTGCACAGGGTGCTGTGTGCTCAGTACTCAGGGTGCTCAGTACTCAGGGTGCTGGGTGCTCAGTGCTCAGGGTGCTGGGTGCTCAGTGCTCTCGGTGCTGGGTGCTCAGTGCTCAGGGTGCTCGGTGCTCAGTGCTCAGTTTGCTGGGTGCTCAGTACTCAGGGAGCTGGGTGCTCAGTACTCAGGGTGCTCAGTGCTCAGTACTCAGGGTGCTCCGTGCTCAGTACTCAGGGTGCTCAGTGCTCAAGGTGCTGGGTGCTCAGTACTCAGGGTGCTGGGTGCTCAGTACTCAGGGTGCTGGGTGCTCAGTGCTCAGGGAGCTCGGTGCTGAGTACTCAGGGTGGTGGGTGCTCAGTACTCAGTGCTCAGGGTCCTGGGTGCTCAGCGCTCTGGGTGCTTAGTGCACAGTACTCAGGGTGCTGGGTGCTCAGTATTCAGGGTGCTCAGTGCTCGGGGTGCTGGGTGCTCAGTACTGCGGGTGCTGGGTGCTCAGTACTCAGGGTGCTGGGTGCTCATTCTCGGGGTCCTGGGTGCTCAGTGTTCGGGGTGCTGGGTGCTCAGTACTCGGGGTGCTGGGTGCTCAGTGCTCAGCGTGCTGGGTGCTCAGTACTCAGGGTGCTCGGTTCTCAGTACTCAGGGTGCTGGGTGCTCATTCTCGGGGTGCTGGGTGCTCAGTGCTCGGGGTGCTGGGTGCTCAGTGCTCAGGGTCCTCGGTGCTCAGTACTCAGGGTGCTCAGTACTCAGCGTGCTTTGTGCTCAGTGCTCAGGGTGCTGGGTGCTCAGTACACAGGGTGCTGAGTGCTCAGTACTCACGTTCTGGGTGCTCAGTACTCGGGGTGCTAGGTGCTCATTACTCAGGGTGCTGGGTGCTCAGTGCTCGGGGTGCTTGCTGCTCAGTACTCTTGGTGCTGCATACTCAGTACTCAGGGTGCTGGGTGCTCAGTGCTCGGGGTGCTCGGTGCTCAGTGCTCAGGATGCTCGGTGCTCATTACTTTTGGTGCTGGGTGCTCAGTACTCAGGGTGCTGGGTGCTCAGTGCTCGGGATGCTCTGTGATCAGTACTCAGGGTGCTGGGTGCTCAGTGCTCAGGGTGCTGGGTGCTCAGTACTCAGGGTGCTCAGTACTCAGTACTCAGGGTGCTGGGTTCTCAGTGCTTGGGGTGCTGGGTGCTCAGTGCTCAGGGTGCTGGGTGCTCAGTGCTCGGGGTGCTGGGTGCTCAGTACTCGGGGTGCTCGGTGCTCAGTACTCAGGGTGCTGGGTGCTCAGTACTCAGGGTGCTCAGTGCTCAGGGTGCTGGGTGCTCAGTGCTCGGGGTGCTGGGTACTCAGTGCTCAGTACACAGGGTGCTGATTGCTCAGTGCTCGGGGTGCTGCGTGCTCAGTGCTCAGTACTCAGGGTGCTGGGTGCTCAGTGCTCGGTGTGCTCTATGCTCAGTACTCAGGGTGCTGGGTGCTCAGTGCTCAGGGTGCTGGTTGCTCAGTACTCAGGGTGCTGGGTGCTCAGTGCTAAGGGTGCTGGGTGCTCAGTACTCAGGTTGCTGGGTCCTCAGTGCTCAGGGTGCTGGGTGCTCTGTGCTCGGGGTGCTCAGTACTCAGGGTGCTGTGTGTTCAGTGCTCAGGTTACTGGGTGCTCATTACTCAGGGTGCTCGGTGCTTAGTACTCAGGGTGCTGGGTGCTCAGTACTCCGGGTGCTGGGTGCTCAGTGCTCGGGGTGCTCGGTGCTCAGTGCTCAGGGTGCTGGGTGCTCAGTACACAGGGTGCTCATTGATCAGGGTGCTGGGTGTTCATTAATCAGGGTGCTGGGTGCTCAGTACTCAGGGTGCTCAGTGCTCAGTACTCAGGGTGCTCAGTACTCAGGGTGCTCAGTGCTCAGGGTGCTGGGTGCTCAGTGCTCAGGGTGCTGGGTGCTCAGTGCTCAGGGTGCTGTGTGCTCAGTACTCAGGGTGATCAGTACTCAGGGTGCTGGGTGCTCAGTGCTCAGGGTGCTGGGTGCTTAGTGCTAAGGGTGCTGGGTGCTCAGTGCTCAGGGTGCTCGGTGCTCAGTGCTCAGGTTGATGGGTGCTGAGTACTCAGGGTGCTGGGTGCTCAGTACTCAGGGTCCTCAGTGCTCAGTACTCAGGGTGCTCAGTGCTCAGTACTCAGGGTGCTCAGTGCTCAGGGTGCTGGGTGCTCAGTGCTCGGGGTGCTGGGTACTCAGTCCACAGGGTGCAGGGTGCTCAGTGCTCAGGGTGCTCGGTGCTCAGTGCTCAGGGTGCTGGGTGTTCAGTGCTCGGGGTGCTGGGTGCTCATTAATCAGGGTGCTGGGTGCTCAGTACGCTGGGTGCTCAGTACTCAGGGTGCTGGGTGCTCAGTACTCAGGGTGCTCGGTGCTCAGTACTCAGGGTGCTGGGTGCTCAGTGCTCGGGGTGCTGGGTGCTCATTAATCAGGGTGCTGGGTGCTCAGTACTCAGGGTGCTCAGTGCTTGGGGTGCTGGGTGCTCAGTACTCAGGGTGCTCAGTGCTTGGGGTGCAGGGTGCTCAGTACTCAGGGTGCTGGTTCCTCAGTGCTCAGGGTGCTGGGTGCTGAGGACTCAGGGTGCTGGGTGCTCAGTGCTCGGGGTGCTGGGTGCTCAGTGCTCGGGGTGCTGGGTGCTCAGTGCTCAGGGTTCTGGGTGCTCAGTGCTCAGGGTGCTGGGTGCTCAGTGCTCGGGGTGCTGGGTGCTCGGTGCTCAGGTTTCTGGGTGCTCAGGACTCGGGGTGCTGGGTGCTCAGTACTCAGGGTGCTGGGTGCTCATTGCTCGGGGTGCTGGGTGCTCAGTGCTACGGGTGCTGGGTGCTCAGTGCTCAGTGTGCTGGGTGCTCAGTGCTCTGGGCGCTGGGTGCTCAGTGCTCGGGGTGCTCGGTGCTCAGTACTCAGGGTGCTGGGTGCTCAGTGCTCAGGGTGCTCGTTGCTCAGTACTCAGGGTGCTGGGTGCTCAGTGCTCGGTGTGCTCGGTGCTCAGTACGTTGGCTGCTCAGTACTCAGGGTGCTGGGTGCTCAGTGCTCAGGGTGATCGGTGCTCAGTACTCAGGGTGCTCAGTACTCAGGGTGCTGGGTGCTCAGGGCTCGGGGTGCTGGGAGCTCAGTACTCAGGGTGCTGGGTGCTCAGTGCTCAGGGTGCTGGGTGCTGAGTGCTCAGGGTGCTGGGTGCTCTGTACTCGGGGTGCTCGGTGCTCAGTACTCAGGGTGCTGGGTGCTCAGTACTCAGGGTGCTGGGTGCTCAGTAATCAGGGTGCTCAGTGCTCGGGGAGCTCGGTGCTCAGTACTCAGGGTGCTGGGTGCTCAGTACTCAGTGCTCGGGGTCCTGGTTGCTCAGCGCTCTGGGTGCTTAGTGCAGAGTACTCAGGGTGCTGGGTGCTCAGTATTCAGGGTGTTCAGTGCTCGGGGTGCTGGGTGCTCAGTACACAGGGTGCTGCGTGCTCAGTACTCAGGGTGCTGGGTGCTCATTCTCGGGGTGCTGGGTGCTCAGTGCTCGGTTGCTGGGTGCTCAGTACTCGGGGTGCTGGGTGCTCAGTGCTCAGCGTGCTGTGTGCTATGTACTCAGGGTGCTCGGTTCTCAGTACTCAGGGTGCTGGGTGCTCATTCTCGGGTGCTGGGTGCTCAGTGCTCAGGGTGCTGGGTGCTAAGTGCTCAGGGTGCTGGGTCCTCAGTACTCGGGGTGCTCGGTGCTCAGTACTCGGGGTGCTGGGTGCTCAGTACTCAGGGTGCTGGGTGCTCAGTACTCAGGGTGCTCGGTGCTCAGTACTCAGGGTGCTGGGTGCTCAGTGCTCAGGTGCTGGGTGCTAAGTACTCAGGGTGCTGGGTGCTCAGTACTCAGGGTGCTGGGTGCTCAGCACTCAGGGTGCTCAGTACTCAGTGTGCTGGGTGCTCAGTGCTCGGGGTGCTGGGTGCTCAGTACTCAGGGTGCTCAGTACTCGGGGTGCTGGGTGCTCAGTGCTCGGGGTGCTGGATGCTCAGTGCTCAGGGTGATCTGTGCTCAGTACTCAGGATGCTGGGTGCTCAGTACTCAGGGTGCTGGGTGCTCAGTACTCAGGGTGCTAGGTGCTCAGTCCTCAGGGTGCTCAGTGCTCAGGGTGCTGGGTGCTCAGTGCTCGGGGTGCTCGGTGCTCAGTACTCAGGGTGCTGAGTGCTCAGTACTCAGGGTGCTGGGTGCTCAGTACTCAGGGTGCTGGGTGCTCAGTGCTCGGGGTGTTGGGTGCTCCGTGCTCAGGGTGCTCAGTGCTCAGTACTCAGGGTTCTGGGTGCTCAGTACTCAGGGTGCTGGGTGCTCAGTGCTCGGGGTGCTGGGTGCTCAGTACTCAGGGTGCTGGGTGCTCAGTGCTCGGGGTGCTCGGTGTTCAGTACTCAAGGTGCTGGGTGCTCAGTGCTCGGGGTGCTGGGTGCTCAGTGCTCAGGGTGCTGGGTGCTCAGTACTCGGGGTGCTCGGTGCTCAGTACTCAGGGTACTGGGTGCTCAGGGTCCTCGGTGCTCAGTACTCAGGGTGCTCAGTACTCAGCTTGCTTTGTGCTCAGTGCTCAGAGTGCTGGGTGCTCAGTACTCAGGGTGCTCGGTGCTCAGTACTCAGGGTGCTCAGTGCTCAGTGCTCTGGGTGCTCAGTACTCATGGTGCTCAGTGCTCAGGGTGCTGGGTGCTCAGTGCTCGGGGTGCTGGGTACTCAGTGCTCAGTGCTCGGGGTGCTGGGTGCTCAGTCCTCAGTACACAGGGTGCTGGGTGCTCAGTGCTCGGGGTGCTGGATGCTCAGTACTCAGGGTCCTGGGTGCTCAGTGCTCAGGGTGCTGGGTGCTCAGTACTCAGGGTGCTGGGTGCTCAGTGCTCAGGGTGCTGGGTGCTCAGTACTCAGGGTGCTGGGTCCTCAGTGCTCAGGGTGCTGGGTGTTCAGTGCTCGGGGTGCTCAGTACTCAATGTGCTGTGTGTTCAGTGCTCAGGGTACTGGGTGCTCAGTACTCAGGGTGCTCGGTGCTGAGTACTCAGGGTGCTGGGTGCTCAGTACTCCGGGTGCTGGGTGCTCAGTGCTCGGGGTGCTCGGTGCTCAGTGCTCAGGGTGCTGGGTGCTCAGTACTCAGGGTGCTCATTGCTCAGGGTGCTGGGTGCTCAGTACTCAGGTTGCTGGGTGCTCAGTACTCAGGTTGCTGGGTGCTCAGTACTCAGGGTGCTCAGTGCTCAGTACTCAGGGTGCTCAGTGCTCAGGGTGCTGGGTGCTCAGTGCTCGGGGTGCTGGGTGCTCAGTGCACAGGGAGCTGTGTGCTCAGTACTCAGGGTGCTCAGTACTCAGGGTGCTGGGTGCTCAGTGCTCAGGGTGCTGGGTGCTCAGTGCTCTCGGTGCTGGGTGCTCAGTGCTCAGGGTGCTCGGTGCTCAGTGCTCAGGTTGCTGGGTGCTCAGTACTCAGGGAGCTGGGTGCTCAGTACTCAGGGTGCTCAGTGCTCAGTACTCAGGGTGCTCCGTGCTCAGTACTCAGGGTGCTCAGTGCTCAAGGTGCTGGGTGCTCAGTACTCAGGGTGCTGGGTGCTCAGTACTCAGGGTGCTGGGTGCTCAGTGCTCAGGGAGCTCGGTGCTGAGTACTCAGGGTGGTGGGTGCTCAGTACTCAGTGCTCAGGGTCCTGGGTGCTCAGCGCTCTGGGTGCTTAGTGCACAGTACTCAGGGTGCTGGGTGCTCAGTATTCAGGGTGCTCAGTGCTCGGGGTGCTGGGTGCTCAGTACTGCGGGTGCTGGGTGCTCAGTACTCAGGGTGCTGGGTGCTCATTCTCGGGGTCCTGGGTGCTCAGTGTTCGGGGTGCTGGGTGCTCAGTACTCGGGGTGCTGGGTGCTCAGTGCTCAGCGTGCTGGGTGCTCAGTACTCAGGGTGCTCGGTTCTCAGTACTCAGGGTGCTGGGTGCTCATTCTCGGGGTGCTGGGTGCACAGTGCTCGGGGTGCTGGGTGCTCAGTGCTCAGGGTCCTCGGTGCTCAGTACTCAGGGTGCTCAGTACTCAGCGTGCTTTGTGCTCAGTGCTCAGGGTGCTGGGTGCTCAGTACACAGGGTGCTGAGTGCTCAGTACTCACGTTCTGGGTGCTCAGTACTCGGGGTGCTAGGTGCTCATTACTCAGGGTGCTGGGTGCTCAGTGCTCGGGGTGCTTGCTGCTCAGTACTCTTGGTGCTGCATACTCAGTACTCAGGGTGCTGGGTGCTCAGTGCTCGGGGTGCTCGGTGCTCAGTGCTCAGGATGCTCGGTGCTCATTACTTTTGGTGCTGGGTGCTCAGTACTCAGGGTGCTGGGTGCTCAGTGCTCGGGATGCTCTGTGATCAGTACTCAGGGTGCTGGGTGCTCAGTGCTCAGGGTGCTGGGTGCTCAGTACTCAGGGTGCTCAGTACTCAGTACTCAGGGTGCTGGGTTCTCAGTGCTTGGGGTGCTGGGTGCTCAGTGCTCAGGGTGCTGGGTGCTCAGTGCTCGGGGTGCTGGGTGCTCAGTACTCGGGGTGCTCGGTGCTCAGTACTCAGGGTGCTGGGTGCTCAGTACTCAGGGTGCTTAGTGCTCAGGGTGCTGGGTGCTCAGTGCTCGTGGTGCTGGGTACTCAGTGCTCAGTACACAGGGTGCTGATTGCTCAGTGCTCGGGGTGCTGCGTGCTCAGTGCTCAGTACTCAGGGTGCTGGGTGCTCAGTGCTCGGTGTGCTCTATGCTCAGTACTCAGGGTGCTGGGTGCTCAGTGCTCAGGGTGCTGGGTGCTCAGTACTCAGGGTGCTGGGTGCTCAGTGCTAAGGGTGCTGGGTGCTCAGTACTCAGGTTGCTGGGTCCTCAGTGCTCAGGGTGCTGGGTGCTCTGTGCTCGGGGTGCTCAGTACTCAGGGTGCTGTGTGTTCAGTGCTCAGGTTACTGGGTGCTCATTACTCAGGGTGCTCGGTGCTTAGTACTCAGGGTGCTGGGTGCTCAGTACTCCGGGTGCTGGGTGCTCAGTGCTCGGGGTGCTCGGTGCTCAGTGCTCAGGTTGCTGGGTGCTCAGTACACAGGGTGCTCATTGCTCAGGGTGCTGGGTGTTCATTAATCAGGGTGCTGGGTGCTCAGTACTCAGGGTGCTCAGTGCTCAGTACTCAGGGTGCTCAGTACTCAGGGTGCTAAGTGCTCAGGGTTCTGGGTGCTCAGTGCTCAGGGTGCTGGGTGCTCAGTGCTCAGGGTGCTGTGTGCTCAGTACTCAGGGTGATCAGTACTCAGGATGCTGGGTGCTCAGTGCTCAGGGTGCTGGGTGCTTAGTGCTCAGGGTGCTGGGTGCTCAGTGCTCAGGGTGCTCGGTGCTCAGTGCTCAGTTTGATGGGTGCTGAGTACTCAGGGTGCTGGGTGCTCAGTACTCAGGGTGCTCAGTGCTCAGTACTCAGGGTGCTCAGTGCTCAGTACTCAGGGTGCTCAGTGCTCAGTGTGCTGGGTGCTCAGTGCTCGGGGTGCTGGGTACTCAGTCCACAGGGTGCAGGGTGCTCAGTGCTCAGGGTGCTCGGTGCTCAGTGCTCAGGGTGCTGGGTGTTCAGTGCTCGGGGTGCTGGGTGCTCATTAATCAGGGTGCTGGGTGCTCAGTACGCTGGGTGCTCAGTACTCAGGGTGCTGGGTGCTCAGAACTCAGGGTGCTCGGTGCTCAGTACTCAGGGTGCTGGGTGCTCAGTGCTCGGGGTGCTGGGTGCTCATTAATCAGGGTGCTGGGTGCTCAGTACTCAGGGTGCTCAGTGCTTGGGGTGCTGGGTGCTCAGTACTCAGGGTGCTCAGTGCTTGGGGTGCAGGGTGCTCAGTACTCAGGGTGCTGGTTCCTCAGTGCTCAGGGTGCTGGGTGCTGAGGACTCAGGGTGCTGGGTGCTCAGTGCTCGGGGTGCTGGGTGCTCAGTGCTCGGGGTGCTGGGTGCTCAGTGCTCAGGGTTCTGGGTGCTCAGTGCTCAGGGTGCTGGGTGCTCAGTGCTCGGGGTGCTGGGTGCTCGGTGCTCAGGTTTCTGGGTGCTCAGGACTCGGGGTGCTGGGTGCTCAGTACTCAGGGTGCTGGGTGCTCATTGCTCGGGGTGCTGGGTGCTCAGTGCTACGGGTGCTGGGTGCTCAGTGCTCAGTGTGCTGGGTGCTCAGTGCTCTGGGCGCTGGGTGCTCAGTGCTCGGGGTGCTCGGTGCTCAGTACTCAGGGTGCTGGGTGCTCAGTGCTCAGGGTGCTCGTTGCTCAGTACTCAGGGTGCTGGGTGCTCAGTGCTCGGTGTGCTCGGTGCTCAGTACGTTGGGTGCTCAGTACTCAGGGTGCTGGGTGCTCAGTGCTCAGGGTGATCGGTGCTCAGTACTCAGGGTGCTCAGTACTCAGGGTGCTGGGTGCTCAGGGCTCGGGGTGCTGGGAGCTCAGTACTCAGGGTGCTGGGTGCTCAGTGCTCAGGGTGCAGGGTGCTGAGTGCTCAGGGTGCTGGGTGCTCTGTACTCGGGGTGCTCGGTGCTCAGTACTCAGGGTGCTGGGTGCTCAGTACTCAGGGTGCTGGGTGCTCAGTAATCAGGGTGCTCAGTGCTCGGGGAGCTCGGTGCTCAGTACTCAGGGTGCTGGGTGCTCAGTACTCAGTGCTCGGGGTCCTGGGTGCTCAGCGCTCTGGGTGCTTAGTGCAGAGTACTCAGGGTGCTGGGTGCTCAGTATTCAGGGTGCTCAGTGCTCGGGGTGCTGGGTGCTCAGTACACAGGGTGCTGGGTGCTCAGTAATCAGGGTGCTGGGTGCTCATTCTCGGGGTGCTGGGTGCTCAGTACTCAGGGTGCTGGGTGCTCAGTACTCAGGGTGCTCGGTGCTCAGTACTCAGGCTGCTGGGTGCTCAGTGCTCAGGTGCTGGGTGCTAAGTACTCAGGGTGCTGGGTGCTCAGTACTCAGGGTGCTGGGTGCTCAGCACTCAGGGTGCTCAGTACTCAGTGTGCTGGGTGCTCAGTGCTCGGGGTGCTGGGTGCTCAGTACTCAGGGTGCTCAGTACTCGGGGTGCTGGGTGCTCAGTGCTCGGGGTGCTGGATGCTCAGTGCTCAGGGTGATCTGTGCTCAGTACTCAGGATGCTGGGTGCTCAGTACTCAGGGTGCTGGGTGCTCAGTACTCAGGGTGCTGGGTGCTCAGTCCTCAGGGTGCTCAGTGCTCAGGGTGCTGGGTGCTCAGTGCTCGGGGTGCTCGGTGCTCAGTACTCAGGGTGCTGAGTGCTCAGTACTCAGGGTGCTGGGTGCTCAGTACTCAGGGTGCTGGGTGCTCAGTGCTCGGGGTGCTGGGTGCTCAGTACTCAGGGTGCTGGGTGCTCAGTGCTCGGGGTGCTCGGTGTTCAGTACTCAAGGTGCTGGGTGCTCAGTGCTCGGGGTGCTGGGTGCTCAGTGCTCAGGGTGCTGGGTGCTCAGTACTCGGGGTGCTCGGTGCTCAGTACTCAGGGTACTGGGTGCTCAGGGTCCTCGGTGCTCAGTACTCAGGGTGCTCAGTACTCAGCTTGCTTTGTGCTCAGTGCTCAGAGTGCTGCGTGCTCAGTACTCAGGGTGCTCGGTGCTCAGTACTCAGGGTGCTCAGTGCTCAGTGCTCTGGGTGCTCAGTACTCATGGTGCTCAGTGCTCAGCGTGCTGGGTGCTCAGTGCTCGGGGTGCTGGGTACTCAGTGCTCAGTGCTCGGGGTGCTGGGTGCTCAGTCCTCAGTACACAGGGTGCTGGGTGCTCAGTGCTCGGGGTGCTGGATGCTCAGTACTCAGGGTCCTGGGTGCTCAGTGCTCAGGGTGCTGGGTGCTCAGTACTCAGGGTGCTGGGTGCTCAGTGCTCAGGGTGCTGGGTGCTCAGTACTCAGGGTGCTGGGTCCTCAGTGCTCAGGGTGCTGGGTGTTCAGTGCTCGGGGTGCTCAGTACTCAATGTGCTGTGTGTTCAGTGCTCAGGGTACTGGGTGCTCAGTACTCAGGGTGCTCGGTGCTGAGTACTCAGGGTGCTGGGTGCTCAGTACTCCGGGTGCTGGGTGCTCAGTGCTCGGGGTGCTCGGTGCTCAGTGCTCAGGGTGCTGGGTGCTCAGTACTCAGGGTGCTCATTGCTCAGGGTGCTGGGTGCTCAGTACTCAGGTTGCTGGGTGCTCAGTACTCAGGTTGCTGGGTGCTCAGTACTCAGGGTGCTCAGTGCTCAGTACTCAGGGTGCTCAGTGCTCAGGGTGCTGGGTGCTCAGTGCTCGGGGTGCTGGGTGCTCAGTGCACAGGGTGCTGTGTGCTCAGTACTCAGGGTGCTCAGTACTCAGGGTGCTGGGTGCTCAGTGCTCAGGGTGCTGGGTGCTCAGTGCTCTCGGTGCTGGGTGCTCAGTGCTCAGGGTGCTCGGTGCTCAGTGCTCAGGTTGCTGGGTGCTCAGTACTCAGGGAGCTGGGTGCTCAGTACTCAGGGTGCTCAGTGCTCAGTACTCAGGGTGCTCCGTGCTCAGTACTCAGGGTGCTCAGTGCTCAAGGTGCTGGGTGTTCAGTGCTCGGGGTGCTGGGTTCTCAGTCCTCAGGGTGCTGGGTGCTCAGTACTCAGGGTGCTGGGTGCTCAGTGCTCGGGGTGCTGGGTGCTCAGTACTCAGGGTGCTGGGTGCTCAGTGCTCAGGGTGCTGGGTGCTCAGTGCTCAGGGTGCTCGGTGCTTAGTACTCATGGTGCTCGGTGCTCGGGGTGCTGGGTGCTCAGTGCTCGGTGTGCTGGGTGCTCAGTGCTCGGGGTGCTGGGTGCTGAGTGCTCAGTGTGCTGGGTGCTCAGTGCTCGGGGTGCTGGGTGCTCAGTACTCAGGGTGCTCGGTGCTCAGTACTCAGGGTGCTGGGTGCTCAGTGCTCGGGGTGCTGGGTGCTCATTAATCAGGGTGCTGGGTGCTCAGTACGCTGGGTGCTCAGTACTCAGGGTGCTGGGTGTTCAGTGCTCGGGGTGCTGGGTGCTCATTAATCAGGGTGCTGGGTGCTCAGTACGCTGGGTGCTCAGTACTCAGGGTGCTGGGTGCTCAGTACTCAGGGTGCTCGGTGCTCAGTACTCAGGGTGCTGGGTGCTCAGTGCTTGGGGTGCTGGGTGCTCATTAATCAGGGTGCTGGGTGCTCAGTACTCAGGGTGCTCAGTGCTTGGGGTGCTGGGTGCTCAGTACTCAGGGTGCTCAGTGCTTGGGGTGCAGGGTGCTCAGTACTCAGGGTGCTGGTTGCTCAGTGCTCAGGGTGCTAGGTGCTGAGTACTCAGGGTGCTGGGTGCTCAGTGCTCGGGGTGCTGGGTGCTCAGTGCTCGGGGTGCTGGGTGCTCAGTGCTCAGGGTTCTGGGTGCTCAGTACTCGGGGTGCTGGGTGCTCAGTGCTCGCGGTGCTCGGTGCTCAGTGCTCGGGGTGCTGGGTGCTCAGTGCTCAGGGTGCTGGGTGCTCAGTACTCGGGGTGCTCGGTGCTCAGTACTCAGGGTACTGGGTGCTCAGTGTCCTCGGTGCTCAGTACTCAGGGTGCTCAGTACTCAGCTTGCTTTGTGCTCAGTGCTCAGAGTGCTGGGTGCTCAGTACTCAGGGTGCTCGGTGCTCAGTACTCAGGGTGCTCAGTGCTCAGTGCTCTGGGTGCTCAGTACTCAGGGTGCTCAGTGCTCAGGGTGCTGGGTGCTCAGTGCTCGGGGTGCTGGGTACTCAGTGCTCAGTGCTCGGGGTGCTGGGTGCTCAGTCCTCAGTACACAGGGTGCTGGTTGCTCAGTGCTCGGGGTGCTGGATGCTCAGTACTCAGGGTCCTGGGTGCTCAGTGCTCAGGGTGCTGGGTGCTCAGTACTCAGGGTGCTGGGTGCTCAGTGCTCAGGGTGCTGGGTGCTCAGTACTCAGGGTGCTGGGTCCTCAGTGCTCAGGGTGCTGGGTGCTCAGTGCTCGGGGTGCTCAGTACTCAGGGTGCTGTGTGTTCAGTGCTCAGGGTACTGGGTGCTCAGTACTCAGGGTGCTCGGTGCTGAGTACTCAGGGTGCTGGGTGCTCAGTACTCCGGGTGCTGGGTGCTCAGTGCTCGGGGTGCTCGGTGCTCAGTGCTCAGGGTGCTGGGTGCTCAGTACTCAGGGTGCTCATTGCTCAGGGTGCTGGGTGCTCAGTACTCAGGTTGCTGGGTGCTCAGTACTCAGGGTGCTCAGTGCTCAGTACTCAGGGTGCTCAGTGCTCAGTACTCAGGGTGCTCAGTGCTCAGGGTGCTGGGTGCTCAGTGCTCAGGGTGCTGGGTGCTCAGTGCTCAGGGTGCTCGGTGCTCAGTGCTCAGGTTGCTGGGTGCTCAGTACTCAGGGTGCTGGGTGCTCAGTACTCAGGGTGCTCAGTGCTCAGTACTCAGGGTTCTCAGTGCTCAGTACTCAGGGTGCTCAGTGCTCAAGGTGCTGGGTGTTCAGTGCTCGGGGTGCTGGGTACTCAGACCTCAGGGTGCTGGGTGCTCAGTGCTCACGGTACTCTGTGCTCAGTGCTCAGGGTGCTGGGTGCTCAGTACTCAGGGTGCTGGGTGCTCAGTGCTCAGGGTGCTCGGTGCTTAGTACTCATGGTGCTCGGTGCTCGGGATGCTGGGTGCTCAGTGCTCGGGGTGCTGGGTGCTCATTAATCAGGGTGCTGGGTGCTCAGTACGCTGGGTGCTCAGTACTCAGGGTGCTGGGTGCTCAGTACTCAGGGTGCTCGGTGCTCAGTACTCAGGGTGCTCAGTGCTCAGGGTGCTGGGTGCTCAGTGCTCAGGGTGATCGGTGCTCAGTACTCAGGGTGCTCAGTACTCAGGGTGCTGGGTGCTCAGGGCTCGGGGTGCTGGGAGCTCAGTACACAGGGTGCTGGGTGCTCAGTGCTCGGGGTGCTGGGTGCTGAGTGCTCAGGGTGCTGGGTGCCCTGTACTCGGGGTGCTCGGTGCTCAGTACTCAGGGTGCTGGGTGCTCAGTACTCAGGGTGCTGGGTGCTCAGTACTCAGGGTGCTCGCTGCTCAGTACTCAGGGTGCTGGGTGCTCAGTGCTCAGGGTGCTGGGTGCTCAGTACTCAGGGTGCTGGGTACTCAGTGCTCAGGGTGATCGGTGCTCAGTCCTCAGGGTGCTCAGTACTCAGGGTGCTGGGTGCTCAGTGCTCAGGTTGCTCAGTACTAAGGGTGCTGAGTGCTCAGTACTCAGGGTGCTGGGTGCTCAGTGCTCGGGTGCTGGGTGCTCAGTACTCAGGATGCTGGGTGGTCAGTGCTCAGGGTGCTGGGTGCTCAGTACTCAGGGTGCTGGGTGCTCAGTACTCAGGGTGCTCAGTGCTCGGGGAGCTCGGTGCTCAGTACTCAGGGTGCTGGGTGCTCAGTAGTCAGTGCTCGGGGTCCTGGGTGCTCAGCGCTCTGGGTGCTTAGTGCACAGTACTCAGGGTGCTGGGTGCTCAGTATTCAGGGTTCTCAGTGCTCGGGGTGCTGGGTGCTCAGTACTCAGGGTGCTTGGTGCACAATACTCAGGGTGCTGGGTGCTCAGTACTCTTGGTGCTGGGTGCTCAGTACTCGGGGTGCTGGGTGCTCATTACTCAATGTGCTGGGTGCTCAGTGCTCGGGGTGCTCGCTGCTCAGTACTCTTGGTGCTGGGTGCTCAGTACTCAGGGTGCTGGGTGCTCAGTGCTCGGGGTTCTCGGTGCTCAGTGCTCAGGATGCTCGGTGCTCAGTACATTCGGTGCTGGGTGCTCAGTACTCAGGGTGCTGGGTGCTCAGTGCCTGGGGTGCTCGGTGCTCAGTACTCAGGGTGCTGGGTGCTCAGTGCTCAGGATGCTGGGTGCTCAGTACTCAGGGTGCTCAGTACTCAGGACTCAGGGTGCTGGGTGCTCAGTGCTCAGGGTGCTGGGTGCTCAGTGCTCGGGGTGCTCGGTGCTCAGTACTCAGGGTGCTTGGTGCTCAGTACTCAGGGTGCTGGGTGCTCAGTACTCAGGGTGCTGGGTGCTCAGTGCTCAGGGTGCTGTGTGCTCAGTACTCAGGGTGCTGGATGCTCAGTACTCAGGGTGCTGGGTGCTCAGTGCTCAGGGTGCTGGGTGCTCAGTGCTCGGGGTGCTCGGTGCTCAGTGCTCGGGGTGCTGGGTGCTCAGTTCTCAGGGTGCTGGGTGCTCAGTACTCGGGGTGCTCGGTGCTCAGTACTCAGGGTGCTGGGTGCTAAGTACTCAGGGTGCTCGGTGCTCAGTACTCAGGGTGCTGGGTGCTCAGTGCTCATTTGCTGGGTGCTAAGTTCTCAGGGTGCTGGGTGCTCAGTACTCAGGGTGCTGGGTGCTCAGTGCTCAGGGTGCTGGCTGCTCAGTACTCAGGGTGCTGGGTGCTCAGCACTCAGGGTGCTCAGTACTCAGGGTGCTGGATGCTCAGTGCTAGGGGTGCTGGGTGCTCAGTACTCAGGGTGCTCAGTACTCAGGGTGCTGTGTGCTCAGTGCTCGGGGTGCTGGATGCTCAGTGCTCAGGGTGATCGGTGCTCAGTACTCAGGATGCTGGGTGCTCAGTACTCAGGGTGCTGGGTGCTCAGTCCTCAGGGTGCTCAGTGCTCAGTCAGGGTGCTCGATGCTCAGTACTAAGGGTGCTCAGTGCTCAGTACTCAGGTTGCTCAGTGCTCAGTGCTCGGGGTGCTGGGTGCTCAGTACTCAGGGTGCTGGGTGCTCAGGACTCAGGGTGCTGGGTGCTCAGTGCTCAGTACTCAGCGTGCTGGGTGCTCAGTGCTCGGGGTGCTGGGTCCTCAGTGCTCAGGGTGCTGGGTGCTCAGTACTCAGTGTGCTGGGTGCTCAGTGCTCGGGGTGCTGGGTCCTCAGTGCTCAGGGTGCTCAATGCTCAGTGCTCGGGGTGCTGGGTGCTCAGTGCTCGGGGTGCTGGGTGCTCAGTGCTCAGGGTGCTGGTTGCTCAGTACTCAGTGTGCTCAGTGCTCAGGGTGCTGGGTGCTCAGTGCTCAGGGTGCTGGGTGCTCAGTGCTCGGGGTGCTCGGTGCTCAGTACTCAGGGTGCTTGGTGCTCAGTACTCAGGGTGCTGGGTGCTCAGTACTCAGGGTGCTGGGTGCTCAGTGCTCAGGGTGCTGTGTGCTCAGTACTCAGGGTGCTGGATGCTCAGTACTCAGGGTGCTGGGTGCTCAGTGCTCAGGGTGCTGGGTGCTCAGTGCTCGGGGTGCTCGGTGCTCAGTGCTCGGGGTGCTGGGTGCTCAGTTCTCAGGGTGCTGGGTGCTCAGTACTCGGGGTGCTCGGTGCTCAGTACTCAGGGTGCTGGGTGCTCAGTACTCAGGGTGCTCGGTGCTCAGTACTCAGGGTGCTGGGTGCTCAGTGCTCATTTGCTGGGTGCTAAGTTCTCAGGGTGCTGGGTGCTCAGTACTCAGGGTGCTGGGTGCTCAGTGCTCAGGGTGCTGGCTGCTCAGTACTCAGGGTGCTGGGTGCTCAGCACTCAGGGTGCTCAGTACTCAGGGTGCTGGGTGCTCAGTGCTAGGGGTGCTGGGTGCTCAGTACTCAGGGTGCTCAGTACTCAGGGTGCTGTGTGCTCAGTGCTCGGGGTGCTGGATGCTCAGTGCTCAGGGTGATCGGTGCTCAGTACTCAGGATGCTGGGTGCTCAGTACTCAGGGTGCTGGGTGCTCAGTCCTCAGGGTGCTCAGTGCTCAGTCAGGGTGCTCGATGCTCAGTACTAAGGGTGCTCAGTGCTCAGTACTCAGGTTGCTCAGTGCTCAGTGCTCGGGGTGCTGGGTGCTCAGTACTCAGGGTGCTGGGTGCTCAGGACTCAGGGTGCTGGGTGCTCAGTGCTCAGTACTCAGCGTGCTGGGTGCTCAGTGCTCGGGGTGCTGGGTCCTCAGTGCTCAGGGTGCTGGGTGCTCAGTACTCAGTGTGCTGGGTGCTCAGTGCTCGGGGTGCTGGGTCCTCAGTGCTCAGGGTGCTCAATGCTCAGTGCTCGGGGTGCTGGGTGCTCAGTGCTCGGGGTGCTGGGTGCTCAGTGCTCAGGGTGCTGGTTGCTCAGTACTCAGTGTGCTCAGTGCTCAGGGTGCTGGGTGCTCAGAACTCAGGGTGCTGGGTGCTCAGTACTCAGGGTGCTGGGTGCTCAGTACTCAGGGTGCTTGGTGCTCAGTACTCAGGGTGCTGGGTGCTCAGTGCTCAGGGTGCTCGGTGCTCAGTACTCATGGTGCTGGGTGATCATTCTCGGGGTGCTGGGTGCTCAGTACTCAGGTTGCTCAGTACTCTGGGTGCACGGGGCTCAGTACTCATGGTGCTGGGTGATCAGTACTCAGGGTGCTCGGTGCTCAGTTCTCAGGGTGCTCGGTGCTCAGTGTTTGGGGTGCTGGGTGCTCAGTACTCAGGGTGCTGGGTGCTCAGTGCTCAGGCTGCTGGCTGCTCAGTGCTCAGGGTGCTGGGTGCTCAGTACTCAGTGCTCAGGATGCTGGATGCTCATTGCTCAGGGTGCTGGGTGCTCAGTGCTCAGGGTGCTCAGTGCTCAGTACACAGGGTGCTGGGTGCTCAGTACTCAGGGTGCTGGGTGCTCAATGCTCGGGGTACCCGGTGCTCAGTGCTCGGGGTGCTAGGTGCTCAGTACTCAGGGTGCTGAGTGCTCAGTGCTCAGGGTGCTGGGTGCTCAGTGCTCAGGGTGCTGGGTGCTCAGTGCTCGGGGAGCTCGGTGCTCAGAACTCAGGGTGCTGGGTGCTCAGTACTCAGGGTGCTCAGTACTCAGTACTCAGGGTGCTGGGTGCTCAGTGCATGGGGTGCTGTGTGCTCAGTGCTCAGGGAGCTGGGTGCTCAGTGCTCGGGGTGCTGGGTGCTCAGTACTCGGGGTGCTCGGTGCTCAGTACTCAGGGTGCTGGGTGCTCAGTAATCAGGGTGCTGGGTGTTCAGTACTCAGGGTGCTGGGTGCTCAGTACTCAGGGTGCTGGGTGCTCAGTATTCCGGGTGCTGGGTGCTCAGTACTCAGGGTGCTGTGTGCTCAGTACTCAGGGTGCTTGGTGCTCATTACTCAGGGTGCTGGGTGCTCAGTGCTCAGGATGCTGGGTGCTCAGTGCTCGGGGTGCTCGGTGCTCTGTACTCAGGGTGCTGGGTGCTCAGTGCTCGGGGTGCTGGGTGCTCAGTGCTCAGGGTGCAGGCTGCTCAGTACTCTGGGTGCTCGGTGCTCAGTACTCAGGGTGCTGGGTGCTCAGTACTCAGGGTGCTGGGTGCTCAGTACTCAGGGTGCTCGGTGCTCAGTAATCAGTGTGCTGGGTGCTCAGTGCTCAGGTGCTGGGTGCTAAGTACTCAGGGTGCTGGGTGCTCAGTACTCAGTGTGCTGGGTGCTCAGTGCTCAGGGTTCTGGGTGCTCAGTACTCAGGGTGCTGGGTGCTCAGCACTCAGGGTGCTCAGTACTCCGGGTGCTGTGTGCTCAGTGCTCGGGGTCCTGGATGCTCAGTCCTCAGGGTGATCGGTGCTCAGTACTCAGGATGCTGGGTGCTCAGTACTCAGGGTGCTGGGTGCTCAGTACTCAGGGTGCTGGGTGCTCAGTCCTCAGGGTGCTCAGTGCTCAGGGTGCTGGGTGCTCAGTGCTCGGGGTGCTCGGTGCTCAGTACTCAGGGTGCTGAGTGCTCAGTACTCAGGGTGCTGGGTGCTCAGTACTCAGGCTGCTGTGTGCTCAGTGCTCAGGGTGTTGGGTGCTCAGTGCTCAGCGTGCTCAGTGCTCAGAACTAAGGGTGCTGGGTGCTCAGTGCTCAGGGTGCTGGGTGCTCAGTACTCAGGGTGCTCGGTGCTCAGTACTAAGGGTGCTCAGTGCTCAGTACTCAGGCTGCTCAGTGCTCAGTGCTCGGGGTGCTCGGTGCTCAGTTCTCAGGGTGCTGGGTGCTCAGTACTCAGGGTGCTGGGTGCTCAGTGCTCAGTACTCAGCGTGCTGGGTGCTCAGTGCTCGGGGTGCTGGGTCTTCAGTGCTCAGGGTGCTCAGTGCTCAGTGCTCGGGGTGCTGGGTGCTCAGTGCTCGGGGTGCTGGGTGCTCCTTGCTCAGGGTGCTGGTTGCTCAGTACTCAGTGTGCTCAGTTCTCAGGGTGCTGGGTGCTCAGAACTCAGGGTGCTGGGTGCTCAGTACTCAGGGTGCTGGGAGCTCAGTACTCAGGGTGCTTGGTGCTCAGTACTCAGGGTGCTGGGTGCTCAGTGCTCAGGGTGCTCGGTGCTCAGTACTCATGGTGCTGGGTGCTCATTCTCGGGGTGCTGGGTGCTCAGTACTCAGGTTGCTCAGTACTCTGGGTACCCGGGGCTCAGTACTCATGGTGCTGGGTGCTCAGTACTCAGGGTGCTTGGTGCTCAGTTCTCAGGGTGCTCGGTGCTCAGTGTATGGGGTGCTGGGTGCTCAGTACTCAGGGTGCTGTGTGCTCAGTGCTCATGGTGCTGGCTGCTCAGTTCTCAGGATGCTGGGTGCTCAGTACTCAGTGCTCAGGATGCTGGGTGCTCATTGCTCAGTGTGCTGGGTGCTCAGTGCTCAGGGTGTTCAGTGCTCAGTGCTCAGTACTCAGGGTGCTGGGTGCTCAGTACTCAGTGTGCTGGGTGCTCAGTGCTCGGGGTACCCGGTGCTCAGTGCTCGGGGTGCTCGGTGCTCAGTACTCAGGGTGCTGAGTGCTCATTGCTCAGGGTGCTGGGTGCTCAGTGCTCAGGGTGCTAGGTGCTCAGTGCTCAGCGTGCTTGATGCTCAGTACTCAGGGTGCTGGGTGCTCAGTGCTCAGGGTGCTGGGTTCTCAGTGCTCAAAGTGCTGGGTGCTCAGTACTCAGGGTGCTGGGTGCTCAGTACTCAGGGTGCTGGGTGCTCAGTACTCGGGGTGCTGGGTGCTCAGTGCTCAGCGTGCTGGGTGCTCAGTACTCAGGGTGCTCGGTGCTCAGTGCTTGGGGTGCTGGGTGCTCAGTACTCAGGGTGCTGGGTGCTCAGTGCTCAGGGTTCTGGGTGCTCAGTGCTCAGGGTGCTGGGAGCTCAGTACTCAGTGCTCAGTTTGCTGGGTGCTCAGTGCTCGGGCTGCAGGGTGCTCAGTGCTCAGGGTGCTGGGTGCTCAGTACTCAGGGTGCTGGGTGCTCAGTACTCAGGGTGCTGGGTGCACAGTGCTAGGGGTGCTGGGTGCTCAGTGCTCGGGGTCTGGGTGCTCAGTACTCAGGGTGCTGGGTGCTCAGTACTCAGGGTGCTGGGTGCTCAGTGCTCAGGGGTGCTGGGTGCTCAGTGCTCGGGGTCTGGGTGCTCAGTTCTCTGGGTGCTGTATGCTCAGTGCTCAGGGTGCTGGGTGCTCAGTGCTCTGGGTGCTGGGTGCTCAGTGATCGGGGTGATGGGTGCTGAGTGCTCAGGGTGCTGGGTGCTCAGTGCTCGGGGTGCTCGGTGCTCAGTGCTCAGGGTCCTGGGTGCTCAGTACTCAGGGTGCTGGGTGCTTAGTACTCAGGGTGCTCAGTGCTCAGTACACAGGGTGCTGGGTGCTCAGTGCTCGGGGTGCTGGGTGCTCAGTGCTCAGTACTCAGGGTGTTGGGTGCTCAGTGCTCAGGGTGCTGGGTGCTCAGTACTCAGCGTGCTGGGTGCTCAGTACTCAGGGTGCTGGGTGCTCAGTGCTCAGGGTGCTGGGTGCTCAGTGCTCAGGTGCTGGGTGCTAAGTACTCAGTGTGCTGGGTGCTCAGTACTCAGGGTGCTGGGTGCTCAGCACTCAGGGTGCTCAGTACTCAGGGTGCTGGGTGCTCAGTGCTCGGGGTGCTGGGTGCTCAGTACTCAGGGTGCTCAGTACTCGGGGTGCTGGGTGCTCAGTGCTCGGGGTGCTGGATGCTCAGTGCTCAGGGTGATCTGTGCTCAGTACTCAGGATGCTGGGTGCTCAGTACTCAGGGTGCTGGGTGCTCAGTACTCAGGGTGCTGGGTGCTCAGTCCTCAGGGTGCTCAGTGCTCAGGGTGCTGGGTGCTCAGTGCTCGGGGTGCTCGGTGCTCAGTACTCAGGGTGCTGAGTGCTCAGTACTCAGGGTGCTGGGTGCTCAGTACTCAGGGTGCTGGGTGCTCAGTGCTCGGGGTGTTGGGTGCTCCGTGCTCAGGGTGCTCATTGCTCAGTACTCAGGGTTCTGGGTGCTCAGTACTCAGGGTGCTGGGTGCTCAGTGCTCGGGGTGCTGGGTGCTCAGTACTCAGTGTGCTGGGTGCTCAGTGCTCGGGGTGCTCGGTGCTCAGTACTCAAGGTGCTGGGTGCTCAGTGCTCGGGGTGCTGGGTGCTCAGTGCTCGGGGTGCTGGGTGCTCAGTACTCCGGGTGCTCGGTGCTCAGTACTCAGGGTACTGGGTGCTCAGGGTCCTCGGTGCTCAGCACTCAGGGTGCTCAGTACTCAGCTTGCTTTGTGCTCAGTGCTCAGAGTGCTGGGTGCTCAGTACTCAGGTTGCTCGGTGGTCAGTACTCAGGGTGCTCAGTGCTCAGTGCTCTGGGTGCTCAGTACTCAGGGTGCTCAGTGCTCAGGGTGCTGGGTGCTCAGTGCTCGGGGTGCTGGGTACTCAGTGCTCAGTGCTTGGGGTGCTGGGTGCTCAGTCCTCAGTACACAGGGTGCTGGGTGCTCAGTGCTCGGGGTGCTGGATGCTCAGTACTCAGGGTCCTGGGTGCTCAGTGCTCAGGGTGCTGGGTGCTCAGTACTCAGGGTGCTGGGTGCTCAGTGGTCAGGGTGCTGGGTGCTCAGTACTCAGGGTGCTGGGTCCTCAGTGCTCAGGGTGCTGGGTGGTCAGTGCTCGGGGTGCTCAGTACTCAGGGTGCTGTGTGTTCAGTGCTCAGGGTACTGGGTGCTCAGTACTCAGGGTGCTCAGTGCTGAGTACTCAGGGTGCTGGGTGCTCAGTACTCCGGGTGCTGGGTGCTCAGTGCTCGGGGTGCTCGCTGCTCAGTGCTCAGGGTGCTGGGTGCTCAGTACTCAGGGTGCTCATTGCTCAGGGTGCTGGGTGCTCAGTACTCAGGATGCTGGGTGCTCAGTACTCAGGGTGCTCAGTGCTCAGTACTCAGGGTGCTCAGTGCTCAGTACTCAGGGTGCTCAGTGCTCAGGGTGCTGGGTGCTCAGTGCTCGGGGTGCTGGGTGCTCAGTGCACAGGGTGCTGTGTGCTCAGTACTCAGGGTGCTCAGTACTCAGGGTGCTGGGTGCTCAGTGCTCAGGGTGCTGGGTGCTCAGTGCTCAGGGTGCTGGGTGCTCAGTGCTCAGGGTGCTCGGTGCTCAGTGCTCAGGTTGCTGGGTGCTCAGTACTCAGGGTGCTGGGTGCTCAGTACTCAGGGTGCTCAGTGCTCAGTACTCAGGGTGCTCAGTGCTCAGTACTCAGGGTGCTCAGTGCTCAAGGTGCTGGGTGCTCAGTGCTCCGTGTGCTGGGTACTCAGTCCTCAGGGTGCTGGGTGCTCAGTGCTCATGGTACTCGGTGCTCAGTGCTCAGGGTGCTGGGTGCTCAGTACTCAGGGTGCTGGGTGCTCAGTGCTCGGGGTGCTGGGTGCTCAGTACTCAGGGTGCTGGGTGCTCAGTGCTCAGGGTGCTGGGTGCTCAGTGCTCAGGGTGCTCGGTGCTTAGTACTCATGGTGCTCGGTGCTCGGGGTGCTGGGTGCTCAGTGCTCGGTGTGCTGGGTGCTCAGTGCTCGGGGTGCTGGGTGCTGAGTGCTCAGTGTGCTGGGTGCTCAGTGCTCGGGGTGCTGGGTGCTCAGTGCTCGGGGTGCTGGGTGCTCAGTACTCGGGTTGCTCGGTGCTCAGTACTCAGGGTGCTGGGTGCTCAGTGCTCAGGGTGCTGGGTGCTCATTACTCAGGGTGCTCGGTGCTCAGTACTCAGGGTGCTGGGTGTTCAGTGCTCGGGTGCTGGGTGCTCATTAATCAGGGTGCTGGGTGCTCAGTACGCTGGGTGCTCAGTACTCAGGGTGCTGGGTGCTCAGTACTCAGGGTGCTCGGTGCTCAGTACTCAGGGTGCTGGGTGCTCAGTGCTCGGGGTGCTGGGTGCTCATTAATCAGGGTGCTGGGTGCTCAGTACTCAGGGTGCTCAGTGCTTGGGGTGCTGGGTGCTCAGTGCTCAGGGTTCTGGGTGCTCAGTGCTCAGGGTGCTGGGAGCTCAGTACTCAGTGCTCAGTTTGCTGGGTGCTCAGTGCTCGGGCTGCAGGGTGCTCAGTGCTCAGGGTGCTGGGTGCTCAGTACTCAGGGTGCTGGGTGCTCAGTACTCAGGGTGCTGGGTGCACAGTGCTAGGGGTGCTGGGTGCTCAGTGCTCGGGGTCTGGGTGCTCAGTACTCAGGGTGCTGGGTGCTCAGTACTCAGGGTGCTGGGTGCTCAGTGCTCAAGGGTGCTGGGTGCTCAGTGCTCGGGGTCTGGGTTCTCAGTTCTCTGGGTGCTGGGTGCTCAGTGCTCAGGGTGCTGGGTGCTCAGTGCTCTGGGTGCTGGGTGCTCAGTGATCGGGGTGATGGGTGCTGAGTGCTCAGGGTGCTCTGTGCTCAGTGCTCGGGGTGCTCGGTGCTCAGTGCTCAGGGTCCTGGGTGCTCAGTACTCAGGGTGCTGGGTGCTTAGTACTCAGGGTGCTCAGTGCTCAGTACAGAGGGTGCTGGGTGCTCAGTGCTCGGGGTGCTGGGTGCTCAGTGCTCAGTACTCAGGGTGTTGGGTGCTCAGTGCTCAGGGTGCTGGGTGCTCAGTACTCAGCGTGCTGGGTGCTCAGTACTCAGGGTGCTGGGTGCTCAGTGCTCAGGGTGCTGGGTGCTCAGTGCTCAGGGTGCTGGGTGCTCAGTGCTCAGGTGCTGGGTGCTAAGTACTCAGGGTGCTGGGTGCTCAGTACTCAGGGTGCTGGGTGCTCAGCACTCAGGGTGCTCAGTACTCGGGGTGCTGGGTGCTCAGTGCTCGGGGTGCTGGATGCTCAGTGCTCAGGGTGATCTGTGCTCAGTACTCAGGGTGCTGGGTGCTCAGTGCTCGGGGTGCTGGATGCTCAGTACTCAGGGTGCTCAGTACTCGGGGTGCTGGGTGCTCAGTGCTCGGGGTGCTGGATGCTCAGTGCTCAGGGTGATCTGTGCTCAGTACTCAGGATGCTGGGTGCTCAGTACTCAGGGTGCTGGGTGCTCAGTACTCAGGTTGCTGGGTGCTCAGTCCTCAGGGTGCTCAGTGCTCAGGGTGCTGGGTGCTCAGTGCTCGGGGTGCTCGGTGCTCAGTGCTCAGGGTGCTCGGTGCTTAGTACTCAGGGTGCTCGGTGCTCGGGGTGCTGGGTGCTCAGTGCTCGGGGTGCTGGGTGCTCAGTGCTCAGGGTGTTGGGTGCTCAGTACTCAGGGTGCTCATTGCTCAGGGTGCTGGGTGCTCAGTACTCAGGGTGCTGGGTGCTCAGTACTCAGGGTGCTCAGTGCTCAGTACTCAGGTTGCTCGGTGCTCAGTATTCAGGGTGCTCAGTGCTCAGTGTTCTGGGTGCTCAATACTCAGGGTGCTCAGTGCTCAGGGTGCTGGGTGCTCAGTGCTCGGGGTGCTGGGTACTCAGTGCTCAGTGCTCGGGGTGCTGGGTGCTCAGTCCTCAGTACACAGGGTGCTGGGTGCTCAGTGCTCGGGGTGCTGGATGCTCAGTACTCAGGGTCCTGGGTGCTCAGTGCTCAGGGTGCTGGGTGCTCAGTACTCAGGGTGCTGGGTGCTCAGTGCTCAGGGTGTTGGGTGCTCAGTACTCAGTGTGCTCATTGCTCAGGGTGCTGGGTGCTCAGTACTCAGGGTGCTGGGTGCTCAGTACTCAGGGTGCTCAGTGCTCAGTACTCAGGGTGCTCAGTGCTCAGTACTCAGGGTGCTCAGTGCTCAGGGTGCTGGGTGCTCAGTGCTCGGGGTGCTGGGTGCTCAGTGCACAGGGTGCTGTGTGCTCAGTACTCAGGGTGCTCAGTACTCAGGGTGCTGGGTGCTCAGTGCTCAGGGTGCTGGGTGCTCAGTGCTCAGGGTGCTGGGTGCTCAGTGCTCAGGGTGCTCGGTGCTCAGTGCTCAGGTTGCTGGGTGCTCAGTACTCAGGGTGCTGGGTGCTCAGTACTCAGGGTGCTCAGTGCTCAGTACTCAGGGTGCTCAGTGCTCAGTACTCAGGGTGCTCAGTGCTCAAGGTGCTGGGTGCTCAGTGCTCCGGGTGCTGGGTACTCAGTCCTCAGGGTGCTGGGTGCTCAGTGCTCATGGTACTCGGTGCTCAGTGCTCAGGGTGCTGGGTGCTCAGTACTCAGGGTGCTGGGTGCTCAGTGCTCGGGGTGCTGGGTGCTCAGTACTCAGGGTGCTGGGTGCTCAGTGCTCAGGGTGCTGGGTGCTCAGTGCTCAGGGTGCTCGGTGCTTAGTACTCATGGTGCTCGGTGCTCGGGGTGCTGGGTGCTCAGTGCTCGGTGTGCTGGGTGCTCAGTGCTCGGGGTGCTGGTTGCTGAGTGCTCAGTGTGCTGGGTGCTCAGTGCTCGGGGTGCTGGGTGCTCAGTGCTCGGGGTCCTGGGTGCTCAGTACTCGGGTTGCTCGGTGCTCAGTACTCAGGGTGCTGGGTGCTCAGTGCTCAGGGTGCTGGGTGCTCATTACTCAGGGTGCTCGGTGCTCAGTACTCAGGGTGCTGGGTGTTCAGTGCTCGGGGTGCTGGGTGCTCATTAATCAGGGTGCTGGGTGCTCAGTACGCTGGGTGCTCAGTACTCAGGGTGCTGGGTGCTCAGTACTCAGGGTGCTCGGTGCTCAGTACTCAGGGTGCTGGGTGCTCAGTGCTCGGGGTGCTGGGTGCTCATTAATCAGGGTGCTGGGTGCTCATTACTCAGGGTGCTCAGTGCTTGGGGTGCTGGGTGCTCAGTACTCAGGGTCCTCAGTGCTTGGGGTGCAGGGTGCTCAGTACTCAGGGTGCTGGTTCCTCAGTGCTCATTGTGCTGGGTGCTGAGTACTCAGGGTGCTGGGTGCTCAGTGCTCGGGGTGCTGGGTGCTCAGTGCTCGGGGTGCTGGGTGCTCAGTGCTCAGGGTTCTGGGTGCTCAGTACTCGGGGTGCTGGGTGCTCAGTGCTCGCGGTGCTCGGTGCTCAGTGCTCGGGGTGCTGGGTGCTCAGTACTCGGGGTGTTCAGTGCTCAGTACTCAGGGTGCTGGGTGCTCAGTGCTCAGGGTGCTGGGTGCTCAGTGCTCGGGGTGCTGGGTGCTCGGTGCTCAGGTTTCTGGGTGCTCAGGACTCGGGGTGATGGGTGCTCAGTACTCAGGGAGCTGGGTGCTCATTGCTCGGGGTGCTGGGTGCTCAGTGCTACGGGTGCTGGGTGCTCAGTGCTCGGTGTGCTGGGTGCTCAGTGCTCTGGGCGCTGGGTGCTCAGTGCTCGGGGTGCTCGGTGCTCAGTACTCAGGGTGCTGGGTGCTCAGTGCTCAGGGTGCTCGGTGCTCAGTACTCAGGGTGCGGGGTGCTCAGTGCTCGGTGTGCTCGGTGCTCAGTACGTTGGGTGCTCAGTACTCAGGGTGCTGGGTGCTCAGTGCTCAGGGTGATCGGTGCTCTGTACTCAGGGTGCTCAGTACTCAGGGTGCTGGGTGCTCAGGGCTCGGGGTGCTGGGAGCTCAGTACTCAGGGTGCTGGGTGCTCAGTGCTCGGGGTGCTGGGTGCTGAGTGCTCAGGGTGCTGGGTGCTCTGTACTCGGGGTGCTCGGTGCTCAGTACTCAGGGTGCTGGGTGCTCAGTACTCAGGGTGCTGGGTGCTCAGTAATCAGGGTGCTCAGTGCTCGGGGAGCTCGGTGCTCAGTACTCAGGGTGCTGGGTGCTCAGTACTCAGTGCTCGGGGTCCTGGGTGCTCAGCGCTCTGGGTGCTTAGTGCACAGTACTCAGGGTGCTGGGTGCTCAGTATTCAGGGTGCTCAGTGCTCGGGGTGCTGGGTGCTCAGTACACAGGGTGCTGGGTGCTCAGTGCTCAGCGTGCTGTGTGCTATGTACTCAGGGTGCTCAGTTCTCAGTACTCAGGGTGCTGGGTGCTCATTCTCGGGTGCTGGGTGCTCAGTGCTCAGGGTGCTGGGTGCTAAGTGCTCAGGGTGCTGGGTCCTCAGTACTCGGGGTGCTCGGTGCTCAGTACTCGGGGTGCTGGGTGCTCAGTACTCAGGGTGCTGGGTGCTCAGTACTCAGGGTGCTCGGTGCTCAGTACTCAGGGTGCTGGGTGCTCAGTGCTCAGGTGCTGGGTGCTAAGTACTCAGGGTGCTGGGTGCTCAGTACTCAGGGTGCTGGGTGCTCAGCACTCAGGGTGCTCAGTACTCAGGGTGCTGGGTGCTCAGTGCTCGGGGTGCTGGGTGCTCAGTACTCAGGGTGCTCAGTACTCGGGGTGCTGGGTGCTCAGTGCTCGGGGTGCTGGATGCTCAGTGCTCAGGGTGATCTGTGCTCAGTACTCAGGATGCTGGGTGCTCAGTACTCAGGGTGCTGGGTGCTCAGTACTCAGGGTGCTCGGTGCTCAGTACTCAGGGTGCTCAGTGCTCAGTGCTCTGGGTGCTCAGTACTCAGGGTGCTCAGTGCTCAGGGTGCTGGGTGCTCAGTGCTCGGGGTGCTGGGTACTCAGTGCTCAGTGCTCGGGGTGCTGGGTGCTCAGTCCTCAGTACACAGATTGCTGGGTGCTCAGTGCTCGGGGTGCTGGATGCTCAATACTCAGGGTCCTGGGTGCTCAGTGCTCAGGGAGCTGGGTGCTCAGTACTCAGGGTGCTGGGTGCTCAGTACTCAGGGTGCTCGGTGCTGAGTACTCAGGGTGCTGGGTGCTCAGTACTCCGGGTGCTGGGTGCTCAGTGCTCGGGGTGCTCGGTGCTCAGTGCTCAGGGTGCTGGGTGCTCAGTACTCAGGGTGCTCATTGCTCAGGGTGCTGGGTGCTCAGTACTCAGGTTGCTGGGTGCTCAGTACTCAGGGTGCTCAGTGCTCAGGGTGCTGGGTGCTCAGTGCTCGGGGTGCTGGGTGCTCAGTGCACAGGGTGCTGTGTGCTCAGTACTCAGGGTGCTCAGTACTCAGGGTGCTGGGTGCTCAGTGCTCAGGGTGCTCGGTGCTCAGTACTCAGGGTGCTGGGTGCTCAGTGCTCGGTGTGCTCGGTGCTCAGTACGTTGGGTGCTCAGTACTCAGGGTGCTGGGTGCTCAGTGCTCAGGGTGATCGGTGCTCAGTACTCAGGGTGCTCAGTACTCAGGGTGCTGGGTGCTCAGGGCTCGGGGTGCTGGGAGCTCAGTACTCAGGGTGCTGGGTGCTCAGTGCTCGGGGTGCTGGGTGCTGAGTGCTCAGGGTGCTGGGTGCTCTGTACTCGGGGTGCTGGGTGCTCAGTACTCAGGGTGCTGGGTGCTCAGTACTCAGGGTGCTGGGTGCTCAGTAATCAGGGTGCTCAGTGCTCGGGGAGCTCGGTGCTCAGTACTCAGGGTGCTGGGTGCTCAGTACTCAGTGCTCGGGGTCCTGGGTGCTCAGCGCTCTGGGTGCTTAGTGCACAGTACTCAGGGTGCTGGGTGCTCAGTATTCAGGGTGCTCAGTTCTCAGTGTGCTGGGTGCTCAGTACACAGGGTGCTGGGTGCTCAGTACTCAGGGTGCTGGGTGCTCATTCTCGGGGTGCTGGGTGCTCAGTGCTCGGGGTGCTGGGTGCTCAGTACTCGGGGTGCTGGGTGCTCAGTGCTCAGCGTGCTGTGTGCTATGTACTCAGGGTGCTCGGTTCTCAGTACTCAGGGTGCTGGGTGCTCATTCTCGGGTGCTGGGTGCTCAGTGCTCAGGGTGCTGGGTGCTAAGTGCTCAGGGTGCTGGGTCCTCAGTACTCGGGGTGCTGGGTGCTCAGTACTCAGGGTGCTGGGTGCTCAGTACTCAGGGTGCTCAGTGCTCAGTACTCAGGGTGCTGGGTGCTCAGTGATCAGGTGCTGGGTGCTAAGTACTCAGGGTGCTGGGTGCTCAGTACTCAGGGTGCTGGGTGCTCAGCACTCAGGGTGCTCAGTACTCAGGGTGCTGGGTGCTCAGTGCTCGGGGTGCTGGGTGCTCAGTACTCAGGATGCTCAGTACTCGGGGTGCTGGGTGCTCAGTGCTCGGGGTGCTGGATGCTCAGTGCTCAGGGTGATCTGTGCTCAGTACTCAGGATGCTGGGTGCTCAGTACTCAGGGTGCTGGGTGCTCAGTCCTCAGGGTGCTCAGTGCTCAGGGTGCTGGGTGCTCAGTGCTCGGGGTGCTCAGTGCTCAGTACTCAGGGTGCTGAGTGCTCAGTACTCAGGGTGGTGGGTGCTCAGTACTCAGGGTGCTGGGTGCTCAGTGCTCGGGGTGTTGGGTGCTCCGTGCTCGGGGTGCTCATTGCTCAGTACTCAGGGTTCTGGGTGCTCAGTACTCAGGGTGCTGGGTGCTCAGTGCTCGGTGTGCTGGGTGCTCAGTACTCAGGGTGCTGGGTGCTCAGTGCTCGGGGTGCTCGGTGCTCAGTACTCAAGGTGCTGGGTGCTCAGTGCTCGGGGTGCTGGGTGCTCAGTGCTCAGGGTGCTGGGTGCTCAGTACTCGGGGTGCTCTGTGCTCAGTACTCAGGGTACTGGGTGCTCAGGGTCCTCGGTGCTCAGTACTCAGGGTGCTCAGTACTCAGCTTGCTTTGTGCTCAGTGCTCAGAGTGCTGGGTGCACAGTACTCAGGGTGCTCGGTGCTCAGTACTCAGGGTGCTCAGTGCTCAGTGCTCTGGGTGCTCAGTACTCAGGGTGCTCAGTGCTCAGGGTGCTGGGTGCTCAGTGCTCGGGGTGCTGGGTACTCAGTGCTCAGTGCTCGGGGTGCTGGGTGCTCAGTCCTCAGTACACAGGGTGCTGGGTGCTCAGTGCTCGGGGTGCTGGATGCTCAATACTCAGGGTCCTGGGTGCTCAGTGCTCAGGGTGCTGGGTGCTCAGTACTCAGCGTGCTGGGTGCTCAGTGCTCAGGGTGCTGGGTGCTCAGTACTAAGGGTGCTGGGTCCTCAGTGCTCAGGGTGCTGGGTGGTCAGTGCTCGGGGTGCTCAGTACTCAGGGTGCTGTGTGTTCAGTGCTCAGGGTACTGGGTGCTCAGTACTCAGGGTGCTCGGTGCTGAGTACTCAGGGTGCTGGGTGCTCAGTACTCCGGGTGCTGGGTGCTCAGTGCTCGGGGTGCTCGGTGCTCAGTGCTCAGGGTGCTGGGTGCTCAGTACTCAGGTTGCTGGGTGCTCAGTACTCAGGTTGCTCAGTGCTCAGTACTCAGGGTGCTCAGTGCTCAGTACTCAGGGTGCTCAGTGCTCAGGGTGCTGGGTGCTCAGTGCTCGGGGTACTGGGTGCTCAGTGCACAGGGTGCTGTGTGCTCAGTACTCAGGGTGCTCAGTACTCAGGGTGCTGGGTACTCAGTGCTCAGGGTGCTAGGTGCTCAGTGCTCAGGGTGCTGGGTGCTCAGTGCTCAGGGTGCTCGGTGCTCAGTGCTCAGGTTGCTGGGTGCTCAGTACTCAGGGTGCTGGGTGCTCAGTACTAAGGGTGCTCAGTGCTCAGTACTCAGGGTGCTCCGTGCTCAGTACTCAGGGTGCTCAGTGCTCAAGGTGCTGGGTGTTCAGTGCTCGGGTGCTGGGTACTCAGTCCTCAGGGTGCTGGGTGCTCAGTGCTCACGGTACTCGGTGCTCAGTGCTCAGGGTGCTGGGTGCTCAGTACTCAGGTTGCTGGGTGCTCAGTGCTCGGGGTGCTGGGTGCTCAGTACTCAGGGTGCTGGGTGCTCAGTGCTCAGGGTGCTGGGTGCTCAGTGCTCAGGGTGCTCGGTGCTTAGTACTCATGGTGCTCGGTGCTCGGGGTGCTGGGTGCTCAGTGCTCGGTGTGCTGGGTGCTCAGTGCTCGGGGTGCTGGGTGCTGAGTGCTCAGTGTGCTGGGTGCTCAGTGCTCGGGGTGCTGGGTGCTCAGTGCTCGGGGTGCTGGGTGCTCAGTACTCAGGGTGCTCGGTGCTCAGTACTCAGGGTGCTGGGTGCTCAGTGCTCAGGGTGCTGGGTGCTCAGTACTCAGGGTGCTCGGTGATCAGTACTCAGGGTGCTGGGTGTTCAGTGCTCGGGGTGCTGGGTGCTCATTAATCAGGGTGCTGGGTGCTCAGTACGCTGGGTGCTCAGTACTCAGGGTGCTGGGTGCTCAGAACTCAGGGTGCTCGGTGCTCAGTACTCAGCGTGCTGGGTGCTCAGTGCTCGGGGTGCTGGGTGCTCATTAATCAGGGTGCTGGGTGCTCAGTACTCAGGTGCTCAGTGCTTGGGGTGCTGGGTGCTCAGTACTCAGGGTGCTCAGTGCTTGGGGTGCAGGGTGCTCAGTACTCAGGGTGCTGGTTGCTCAGTGCTCAGGGTGCTGGGCGCTGAGTACTCAGGGTGCTGGGTGCTCAGTGCTCGGGGTGCTGGGTGCTCAGTGCTCGGGGTGCTGGTTGCTCAGTGCTCAGGGTTCTGGGTGCTCAGTACTCAGGGTGCTGGGTGCTCAGTGCTCGCGGTGCTCGGTGCTCAGTGCTCGGGGTGCTGGGTGCTCAGTGCTCAGGGTGCTGGGTGCTCAGTACTCGGGGTGCTCGGTGCTAAGTACTCAGGGTACTGGGTGCTCAGGGTCCTCGGTGCTCAGTACTCAGGGTGCTCAGTACTCAGCTTGCTTTGTGCTCAGTGCTCAGAGTGCTGGGTGCTCAGTACTCAGGGTGCTCAGTGCTCAGGGTGCTGGGTGCTCAGTGCTCGGGGTGCTGGGTACTCAGTGCTCGGTGCTCAGGGTGCTGGGTGCTCAGTCCTCAGTACACAGGGTGCTGGGGGCTCAGTGCTCGGGGTGCTGGATGCTCAGTACTCAGGGTCCTGGGTGCTCAGTGCTCAGGGTGCTGGGTGCTCAGTACTCAGGGTGCTGGGTGCTCAGTGCTCAGGGTGCTGGGTGCTCAGTACTCAGGGTGCTGGGTCCTCAGTGCTCAGGGCTGCTGGGTGGTCAGTGCTCGGGGTGCTCAGTACTCAGGGTGCTGTGTGGTCAGTGCTCAGGGTACTGGGTGCTCAGTACTCAGGGTGCTCGGTGCTGAGTACTCAGGGTGCTGGGTGCTCAGTACTCCGGGTGCTGGGTGCTCAGTGCTCGGGGTGCTCGGTGCTCAGTGCTCAGGGTGCTGGGTGCTCAGTACTCAGGGTGCTCATTTCTCAGGGTGCTGGGTGCTCAGTACTCAGGTTGCTGGGTGCTCAGTACTCAGGGTGCTCAGTGCTCAGTACTCAGGGTGCTCAGTGCTCAGTACTCAGGGTGCTCAGTGCTCAGGGTGCTGGGAGCTCAGTGCTCGGGGTGCTGGGTGCTCAGTGCACAGGGTGCTGTGTGCTCAGTACTCAGGGTGCTCAGTACTCAGGGTGCTGGGTGCTCAGTGCTCAGGGTGCTGGGTGCTGAGTACTCAGGGTGCTGGGTGCTCAGTGCTCGGGGTGCTGGGTGCTCAGTGCTCGGGGTGCTGGGTGCTCAGTGCTCAGGGTTCTGGGTGCTCAGTACTCGGGGTGCTGGGTGCTCAGTACTCGGGGTGTTCAGTGCTCAGTACTCAGGGTGCTGGGTGCTCAGTGCTCAGGGTGCTGGGTGCTCAGTGCTCGGGGTGCTGGGTGCTCGGTGCTCAGTTTTCTGGGTGCTCAGGACTCGGGGTGCTGTGTGCTCAGTACTCAGGGTGCTGGGTGCTCATTGCTCGGGGTGCTGGGTGCTCAGTGCTACGGGTGCTGGGTGCTCAGTGCTCAGTGTGCTGGGTGCTCAGTGCTCTGGGCGCTGGGTGCTCAGTGCTCGGGGTGCTCGGTGCTCAGTACTCAGGGTGCTGGGTGCTCAGTGCTCAGGGTGCTCGGTGCTCAGTACTCAGGGTGCTGGGTGCTCAGTGCTCTGTGTGCTCGGTGCTCAGTAGGTTGGGTGCTCAGTACTCAGGGTGCTGGGTGCTCAGTGCTCAGGGTGATCGGTGCTCAGTACTCAGGGTGCTCAGTACTCAGGGTGCTGGGTGCTCAGTACTCAGGGTGCTGGGTGCTCAGTGCTCGGGGTGCTGGGTCCTGAGTGCTCAGGGTGCTGGGTGCTCTGTACTCGGGGTGCTCGGTGCTCAGTACTCAGGGTGCTGGGTGCTCAGTAATCAGGGTGCTGGGTGCTCAGTAATCAGGGTGCTCAGTGCTCGGGGAGCTCGGTGCTCAGTACTCAGGGTGCTGGGTGCTCAGTACTCAGTGCTCGGGGTCCTGGGTGCTCAGCGCTCTGGGTGCTTAGTGCACAGTACTCAGGGTGCTGGGTGCTCAGTATTCAGGGTGCTCAGTGCTCGGGGTGCTGGGTGCTCAGTACACAGGGTGCTGGGTGCTCAGTACTCAGGGTGCTGGGTGCTCATTCTCGGGGTGCTGGGTGCTCAGTGCTCGGGGTGATGGGTGCTCAGTACTCGGGGTGCTGGGTGCTCAGTGCTCAGCGTGCTGTGTGCTATGTACTCAGGGTGCTCGGTTCTCAGTACTCAGGGTGCTGGGTGCTCATTCTCGGGTGCTGGGTGCTCAGTGCTCAGGGTGCTGGGTGCTAAGTGCTCAGGGTCCTCGGTGCTCAGTACTCAGGGTGCTCAGTACTCAGCGTGCTTTGTGCTCAGTGCTCAGGGTGTTGGGTGCTCAGTACTCAGGGTGCTGGGTGCTCAGTACTCACGGTGCTGGGTGCTCAGTACTCGGGGTGCTGGGTGCTCATTACTCAGGGTGCTGGGTGCTCAGTGCTCGGGGTGCTCGCTGCTCAGTACTCTTGGTGCTGGGTGCTCAGTGCTCAGGGTGCTGTGTGCTCAGTACTCAGGGTGCTGGGTGCTCAGTGCTCAGGGTGCTGGGTGCTCAGTGCTCGGGGTGCTCGGTGCTCAGTTCTCAGGGTGCTGGGTGCTCAGCACTCAGGGTGCTCGGTGCTCAGTACTCAGGGTGCTGGGTGCTCAGTGCTCAGGTGCTGGGTGCTAAGTACTCAGGGTGCTGGGTGCTCAGTACTCAGGGTGCTGGGTGCTCAGCACTCAGGGTGCTCAGTACTCAGGGTGCTGGGTGCTCAGTGCTCGGGGTGCTGGGTGCTCAGTACTCAGGGTGCTCAGTACTCGGGGTGCTGGGTGCTCAGTGCTCGGGGTGCTGGATGCTCAGTGCTCAGGGTTATCTGTGCTCAGTACTCAGGATGCTGGGTGCTCAGTACTCAGTGTGCTGGGTGCTCAGTGCTCGGGGTGCTCGCTGCTCAGTACTCTTGGTGCTGGGTGCTCAGTCCTCAGGGTGCTCAGTGCTCGGGGTCCTGGGTGCTCAGCGCTCTGGGTGCTTAGTGCACAGTACTCAGGGTGCTGTGTGCTCAGTATTCAGGGTGCTCAGTGCTCGGGGTGCTGGGTGCTCAGTACACAGGGTGCTGGGTGCTCAGTACTCAGGGTGCTGGGTGCTCATTCTCGGGGTGCTGGGTGCTCAGTGCTCGGGTGCTGGGTGCTCAGTACTCGGGGTGCTGGGTGCTCAGTGCTCAGCGTGCTGTGTGCTATGAACTCAGGGTGCTCAGTTCTCAGTACTCAGGGTGCTGGGTGCTCATTCTCGGGTGCTGGGTGCTCAGTGCTCAGGGTGCTGGGTGCTAAGTGCTCAGGGTGCTGGGTCCTCAGTACTCGGGGTGCTCGGTGCTCAGTACTCGGGGTGCTGGGTGCTCAGTACTCAGGGTGCTGGGTGCTCAGTACTCAGGGTGCTCGGTGCTCAGTACTCAGGGTGCTGGGTGCTAAGTGCTCAGGTGCTGGGTGCTAAGTACTCAGGGTGCTGGGTGCTCAGTACTCAGGGTGCTGGGTGCTCAGCACTCAGGGTGCTCAGTACTCAGGGTGCTGGGTGCTCAGTGCTCGGGGTGCTGGGTGCTCAGTACTCAGGGTGCTCAGTACTCGGGGTGCTGGGTGCTCAGTGCTCGGGGTGCTGGATGCTCAGTGCTCAGGGTGATCTGTGCTCAGTACTCAGGATGCTGGGTGCTCAGTACTCAGGGTGCTGGGTGCTCAGTACTCAGGGTGCTCGGTGCTCAGTACTCAGGGTGCTCAGTGCTCAGTGCTCTGGGTGCTCAGTACTCAGGGTGCTCAGTGCTCAGGGTGCTGGGTGCTCAGTGCTCGGGGTGCTGGGTACTCAGTGCTCAGTGCTCGGGGTGCTGGGTGCTCAGTCCTCAGTACACAGATTGCTGGGTGCTCAGTGCTCGGGGTGCTGGATGCTCAGTACTCAGGGTCCTGGGTGCTCAGTGCTCAGGGAGCTGGGTGCTCAGTACTCAGGGTGCTGGGTGCTCAGTACTCAGGGTGCTCGGTGCTGAGTACTCAGGGTGCTGGGTGCTTAGTACTCCGGGTGCTGGGTGCTCAGTGCTCGGGGTGCTCGGTGCTCAGTGCTCAGGGTGCTGGGTGCTCAGTACTCAGGGTGCTCATTGCTCAGGGTGCTGGGTGCTCAGTACTCAGGTTGCTGGGTGCTCAGTACTCAGGGTGCTCAGTGCTCAGTACTCAGGGTGCTCAGTGCTCAGTACTCAGGGTGCTCAGTGCTCAGGGTGCTGGGTGCTCAGTGCTCGGGGTGCTGGGTGCTCAGTGCACAGGGTGCTGTGTGCTCAGTACTCAGGGTGCTCAGTACTCAGGGTGCTGGGTGCTCAGTGCTCAGGGTGCTCGGTGCTCAGTACTCAGGGTGCTGGGTGCTCAGTGCTCGGTGTGCTCGGTGCTCAGTACGTTGGGTGCTCAGTACTCAGGGTGCTGGGTGCTCAGTGCTCAGGGTGATCGGTGCTCAGTACTCAGGGTGCTCAGTACTCAGGGTGCTGGGTGCTCAGGGCTCGGGGTGCTGGGAGCTCAGTACTCAGGGTGCTGGGTGCTCAGTGCTCAGGGTGCTGGGTGCTCTGTACTCGGGGTGCTGGGTGCTCAGTACTCAGGGTGCTGGGTGCTCAGTACTCAGGGTGCTGGGTGCTCAGTAATCAGGGTGCTCAGTGCTCGGGGAGCTCGGTGCTCAGTACTCAGGGTGCTGGGTGCTCAGTACTCAGTGCTCGGGGTCCTGGGTGCTCAGCGCTCTGGGTGCTTAGTGCACAGTACTCAGGGTGCTGGGTGCTCAGTATTCAGGGTGCTGGGTGCTCAGTACTCAGGGTGCTGGGTGCTCAGTGCTCGGTGTGCTCGGTGCTCAGTACGTTGGGTGCTCAGTACTCAGGGTGCTGGGTGCTCAGTGCTCAGGGTGATCGGTGCTCAGTACTCAGGGTGCTGGGTGCTCATTCTCGGGGTGCTGGGTGCTCAGTGCTCGGGGTGCTGGGTGCTCAGTACTCGGGGTGCTGGGTGCTCAGTGCTCAGCGTGCTGTGTGCTATGTACTCAGGGTGCTCGGTTCTCAGTACTCAGGGTGCTGGGTGCTCATTCTCGGGTGCTGGGTGCTCAGTGCTCAGGGTGCTGGGTGCTAAGTGCTCAGGGTGCTGGGACCTCAGTACTCGGGGTGCTTGGTGCTCAGTACTCAGGGTGCTGGGTGCTCAGTACTCAGGGTGCTCGGTGCTCAGTACTCAGGGTGCTGGGTGCTCAGTGATCAGGTGCTGGGTGCTAAGTACTCAGGGTGCTGGGTGCTCAGTACTCAGGGTGCTGGGTGCTCAGCACTCAGGGTGCTCAGTACTCAGGGTGCTGGGTGCTCAGTGCTCGGGGTGCTGGGTGCTCAGTACTCAGGATGCTCAGTACTCGGGGTGCTGGGTGCTCAGTGCTCGGGGTGCTGGATGCTCAGTGCTCAGGGTGATCTGTGCTCAGTACTCAGGATGCTGGGTGCTCAGTACTCAGGGTGCTGGGTGCTCAGTCCTCAGGGTGCTCAGTGCTCAGGGTGCTGGGTGCTCAGTGCTCGGGGTGCTCAGTGCTCAGTACTCAGGGTGCTGAGTGCTCAGTACTCAGGGTGCTGGGTGCTCAGTACTCAGGGTGCTGGGTGCTCAGTGCTCGGGGTGTTGGGTGCTCCGTGCTCGGGGTGCTCAGTGCTCAGTACTCAGGGTTCTGGGTGCTCAGTACTCAGGGTGCTGGGTGCTCAGTGCTCGGGGTGCTGGGTGCTCAGTACTCAGGGTGCTGGGTGCTCAGTGCTCGGGGTGCTCGGTGCTCAGTACTCAAGGTGCTGGGTGCTCAGTGTTCGGGGTGCTGGGTGCTCAGTGCTCAGGGTGCTGGGTGCTCAGTACTCGGGGTGCTCGGTGCTCAGTACTCAGGGTACTGGGTGATCAGGGTCCTCGGTGCTCAGTACTCAGGGTGCTCAGTACTCAGCTTGCTTTGTGCTCAGTGCTCAGAGTGCTGGGTGCACAGTACTCAGGGTGCTCGGTGCTCAGTACTCAGGGTGCTCAGTGCTCAGTGCTCTGGGTGCTCAGTACTCAGGGTGCTCAGTGCTCAGGGTGCTGGGTGCTCAGTGCTCGGGGTGCTGGGTACTCAGTGCTCAGTGCTCGGGGTGCTGGGTGCTCAGTCCTCAGTACACAGGGTGCTGGGTGCTCAGTGCTCGGGGTGCTGGATGCTCAATACTCAGGGTCCTGGGTGCTCAGTGCTCAGGGTGCTGGGTGCTCAGTACTCAGGGTGCTGGGTGCTCAGTGCTCAGGGTGCTGGGTGCTCAGTACTAAGGGTGCTGGGTCCTCAGTGCTCAGGGTGCTGGGTGGTCAGTGCTCGGGGTGCTCAGTACTCAGGGTGCTGTGTGTTCAGTGCTCAGGGTACTGGGTGCTCAGTACTCAGGGTGCTCGGTGCTGAGTACTCAGGGTGCTGGGTGCTCAGTACTCCGGGTGCTGGGTGCTCAGTGCTCGGGGTGCTCGGTGCTCAGTGCTCAGGGTGCTGGGTGCTCAGTACTCAGGTTGCTGGGTGCTCAGTACTCAGGGTGCTCAGTGCTCAGTACTCAGGGTGCTCAGTGCTCAGTACTCAGGGTGCTCAGTGCTCAGGGTGCTGGGTGCTCAGTGCTCGGGGTACTGGGTGCTCAGTGCACAGGGTGCTGTGTGCTCAGTACTCAGGGTGCTCAGTACTCAGGGTGCTGGGTACTCAGTGCTCAGGGTGCTGGGTGCTCAGTGCTCAGGGTGCTGGGTGCTCAGTGCTCAGGGTGCTCGGTGCTCAGTGCTCAGGTTGCTGGGTGCTCAGTACTCAGGGTGCTGGGTGCTCAGTACTAAGGGTGCTCAGTGCTCAGTACTCAGGGTGCTCCGTGCTCAGTACTCAGGGTGCTCAGTGCTCAAGGTGCTGGGTGTTCAGTGCTCGGGTGCTGGGTACTCAGTCCTCAGGGTGCTGGGTGCTCAGTGCTCACGGTACTCGGTGCTCAGTGCTCAGGGTGCTGGGTGCTCAGTACTCAGGTTGCTGGGTGCTCAGTGCTCGGGGTGCTGGGTGCTCAGTACTCAGGGTGCTGGGTGCTCAGTGCTCAGGGTGCTGGGTGCTCAGTGCTCAGGGTGCTCGGTGCTTAGTACTCATGGTGCTCGGTGCTCGGGGTGCTGGGTGCTCAGTGCTCGGTGTGCTGGGTGCTCAGTGCTCGGGGTGCTGGGTGCTGAGTGCTCAGTGTGCTGGGTGCTCAGTGCTCGGGGTGCTGGGTGCTCAGTGCTCGGGGTGCTGGGTGCTCAGTACTCAGAGTGCTCGGTGCTCAGTACTCAGGGTGCTGGGTGCTCAGTGCTCAGGGTGCTGGGTGCTCAGTACTCAGGGTGCTCGGTGCTCAGTACTCAGGGTGCTGGGTGTTCAGTGCTCAGGGTGCTGGGTGCTCATTAATCAGGGTGCTGGGTGCTCAGTACGCTGGGTGCTCAGTACTCAGGGTGCTGGGTGCTCAGTACTCAGGGTCCTCGGTGCTCAGTACTCAGGGTGCTGGGTGCTCAGTGCTCGGGGTGCTGGGTGCTCATTAATCAGGGTGCTGGGTGCTCAGTACTCAGGGTGCTCAGTGCTTGGAGTGCTGGGTGCTCAGTACTCAGGGTGCTCAGTGCTTGGGGTGCAGGGTGCTCAGTACTCAGGGTGCAGGTTGCTCAGTGCTCAGGGTGCTGGGCGCTGAGTACTCAGGGTGCTGGGTGCTCAGTGCTCGGGGTGCTGGGTGCTCAGTGCTCGGGGTGCTGGTTGCTCAGTGCTCAGGGTTCTGGGTGCTCAGTACTCAGGGTGCTGGGTGCTCAGTGCTCGCGGTGCTCGGTGCTCAGTGCTCGGGGTGCTGGGTGCTCAGTGCTCAGGGTGCTGGGTGCTCAGTACTCGGGGTGCTCGGTGCTAAGTACTCAGGGTACTGGGTGCTCAGGGTCCTCGGTGCTCAGTACTCAGGGTGCTCAGTACTCAGCTTGCTTTGTGCTCAGTGCTCAGAGTGCTGGGTGCTCAGTACTCAGGGTGCTCGGTGCACAGTACTCAGGGTGCTCAGTGCTCAGTGCTCTGGGTGCTCAGTACTCAGGGTGCTCAGTGCTCAGGGTGCTGGGTGCTCAGTGCTCGGGGTGCTGGGTACTCAGTGCTCGGTGCTCGGGGTGCTGGGTGCTCAGTCCTCAGTACACAGGGTGCTGGGGGCTCAGTGCTCGGGGTGCTGGATGCTCAGTACTCAGGGTCCTGGGTGCTCAGTGCTCAGGGTGCTGGGTGCTCAGTACTCAGGGTGCTGGGTGCTCAGTGCTCAGGGTGCTGGGTGCTCAGTACTCAGGGTGCTGGGTCCTCAGTGCTCAGGGCTGCTGGGTGGTCAGTGCTCGGGGTGCTCAGTACTCAGGGTGCTGTGTGTTCAGTGCTCAGGGTACTGGGTGATCAGTACTCAGGGTGCTCGGTGCTGAGTACTCAGGGTGCTGGGTGCTCAGTACTCCGGGTGCTGGGTGCTCAGTGCTCGGGGTGCTCGGTGCTCAGTGCTCAGGGTGCTGGGTGCTCAGTACTCAGGGTGCTCATTGCTCAGGGTGCTGGGTGCTCAGTACTCAGGGTGCTGGGTGCTCAGTGCTCAGGGTGCTCGGTGCTCAGTACGTTGGGTGCTCAGTACTCAGGGTGCTTGGTGCTCAGTACTCGGGGTGCTGGGTGCTCAGTACTCAGGTTGCTGGGTGCTCAGTACTCAGGGTGCTCAGTGCTCAGTACTCAGGGTGCTCAGTGCTCAGTACTCAGGGTGCTCAGTGCTCTGGGTGCTGGGAGCTCAGTGCTCGGGGTGCTGGGTGCTCAGTGCACAGGGTGCTGTGTGCTCAGTACTCAGGGTGCTCAGTACTCAGGGTGCTGGGTGCTCAGTGCTCAGGGTGCTGGGTGCTGAGTACTCAGGGTGCTGGGTGCTCAGTGCTCGGGGTGCTGGGTGCTCAGTGCTCGGGGTGCTGGGTGCTCAGTGCTCAGGGTTCTGGGTGCTCAGTACTCGGGGTGCTGGGTGCTCAGTACTCGGGGTGTTCAGTGCTCAGTACTCAGGGTGCTGGGTGCTCAGTGCTCAGGGTGCTGGGTGCTCAGTGCTCGGGGTGCTGGGTGCTCGGTGCTCAGGTTTCTGGGTGCTCAGGACTCGGGGTGCTGTGTGCTCAGTACTCAGGGTGCTGGGTGCTCATTGCTCGGGGTGCTGGGTGCTCAGTGCTACGGGTGCTGGGTGCTCAGTGCTCAGTGTGCTGGGTGCTCAGTGCTCTGGGCGCTGGGTGCTCAGTGCTCGGGGTGCTCAGTGCTCAGTACTCAGGGTGCTGGGTGCTCAGTGCTCAGGGTGCTCGGTGCTCAGTACTCAGGGTGCTGGGTGCTCAGTGCTCTGTGTGCTCGGTGCTCAGTACGTTGGGTGCTCAGTACTCAGGGTGCTGGGTGCTCAGTGCTCAGGGTGATCGGTGCTCAGTACTCAGGGTGCTCAGTACTCAGGGTGCTGGGTGCTCAGTACGCAGGGTGCTGGGTGCTCAGTGCTCGGGGTGCTGGGTCCTGAGTGCTCAGGGTGCTGGGTGCTCTGTACTCAGGGTGCTCGGTGCTCAGTACTCAGGGTGCTGGGTGCTCAGTAATCAGGGTGCTGGGTGCTCAGTAATCAGGGTGCTCAGTGCTCGGGGAGCTCGGTGCTCAGTACTCAGGGTGCTGGGTGCTCAGTACTCAGTGCTCGGGGTCCTGGGTGCTCAGCGCTCTGGGTGCTTAGTGCACAGTACTCAGGGTGCTGGGTGCTCAGTATTCAGGGTGCTCAGTGCTCGGGGTGCTGGGTGCTCAGTACACAGGGTGCTGGGTGCTCAGTACTCAGGGTGCTGGGTGCTCATTCTCGGGGTGCTGGGTGCTCAGTGCTCGGGGTGATGGGTGCTCAGTACTCGGGGTGCTGGGTGCTCAGTGCTCAGCGTGCTGTGTGCTATGTACACAGGGTGCTCGGTTCTCAGTACTCAGGGTGCTGGGTGCTCATTCTCGGGTGCTGGGTGCTCAGTGCTCAGGGTGCTGGGTGCTAAGTGCTCAGGGTCCTCGGTGCTCAGTACTCAGGGTGCTCAGTACTCAGCGTGCTTTGTGCTCAGTGCTCAGGGTGCTGGGTGCTCAGTACTCAGGGTGCTGGGTGCTCAGTACTCACGGTGCTGGGTGCTCAGTACTCGGGGTGCTGGGTGCTCATTACTCAGGGTGCTGGGTGCTCAGTGCTCGGGGTGCTCGCTGCTCAGTACTCTTGCTGCTGGGTGCTCAGTACTCAGGGTGCTGGGTGCTCAGTGCTCGGGGTGCTCGGTGCACAGTGCTCAGGATGCTTGGTGCTCAGTACTTTTGGTGCTGGGTGCTCAGTACTCAGGGTGCTGGGTGCTCAGTGCTCGGGGTGCTCGGTTCTCAGTACTCAGGGTGCTGGGTGCTCAGTACTCAGGGTGCTGGGTGCTCAGTACTCAGGGTGCTGGGTGCTCAGGACTCAGGGTGCTGGGTGCTCTGTACTCAGGGTGCTGGGTGCTCAGTGCTCAGGGTGCTGTGTGCTCAGTACTCAGGGTGCTGGGTGCTCAGTGCTCAGGGTGCTGGGTGCTCAGTGCTCGGGGTGCTCGGTGCTCAGTTCTCAGGGTGCTGGGTGCTCAGCACTCAGGGTGCTCGGTGCTCAGTACTCAGGGTGCTGGGTGCTCAGTGCTCAGGTGCTGGGTGCTAAGTACTCAGGGTGCTGGGTGCTCAGTACTCAGGGTGCTGGGTGCTCAGCACTCAGGGTGCTCAGTACTCAGGGTGCTGGGTGCTCAGTGCTCGGGGTGCTGGGTGCTCAGTACTCAGGGTGCTCAGTACTCGGGGTGCTGGGTGCTCAGTGCTCGGGGTGCTGGATGCTCAGTGCTCAGGGTTATCTGTGCTCAGTACTCAGGATGCTGGGTGCTCAGTACTCAGGGTGCTGGGTGCTCAGTGCTCGGGGTGCTCGCTGCTCAGTACTCTTGGTGCTGGGTGCTCAGTCCTCAGGGTGCTCAGTGCTCAGGGTGCTGGGTGCTCAGTGCTCGGGGTGCTCGGTGCTCAGTACTCAGGGTGCTGAGTGCTCAGTACTCAGGGTGCTGGGTGCTCAGTATTCAGGGTGCTGGGTGCTCAGTTCACGGGGTGTTAGGTGCTCCGTGCTCAGGCTGCTCAGTGCTCAGTACTCAGGGTCCTCGGTGCTCAGTACTCAGGGTGCTGGGTGCTCAGTGCTCGGGGTGCTGGGTGCTCAGTACTCAGGGAGCTGGGTGCTCAGTGCTCGGGGTGCTCGGTGCTCAGTACTCAAGGTGCTGGGTGCTCAGTGCTCGGGGTGCTGGATGCTCAGTGCTCAGGCTGCTGGGTGCTCAGTACTCGGGGTGCTCGGTGCTCAGTACTCAGGGTACTGGGTGCTCAGGGTCCTCGGTGCTCAGTACTCAGGGTGCTCAGTACTCAGCTTGCATTGTGCTCAGTGCTCAGAGTGCTGGGTGCTCAGTACTCAGGGTGCTCGGTGCTCAGTACTCAGTGTGCTCAGTGCTCAGTGCTCTGGGTGCTCAGTACTCAGGGTGCTCAGTGCTCAGGGTGCTGGGTGCTCAGTGCTCAGAACTCCGGGTGCTGGGTGCTCAGTCTTCAGTACTCAGGGTGCTGGGTGCTCAGTGCTCGGGGTGCTGGATGCTCAGTACTCAGGGTCCTGGGTGCTCAGTGCTCAGGGTGCTGGGTGCTCAGTACTCAGGGTGCTGGGTGCTCAGTGCTCAGTGTGCTGGGTGCTCAGTACTCAGGGTGATGGGCCCTCAGTGCTCAGGGTGCTGGGTGGTCAGTGCTCGGGGTGCTCAGTACTCAGGGTGCTGTGTCTTCAGTGCTCAGGGTACTGGGTGCTCAGTACTCAGGGTGCTCGGTGCTGAGTACTCAGGGTGCTCGGTGCTCAGTACTCCGGGTGCTGGGTGCTCAGTACTCAGGGTGCTCATTGCTCAGTGTGCTGGGTGCTCAGTACTCAGGGTGCTGGGTGCTCAGTACTCAGGGTGCTCAGTGCTCATTACTCAGGGTGCTCAGTGCTCAGTACTCAGGGTGCTCAGTGCTCAGGGTGCTGGGTGCTCAGTGCTCGGGGTGCTGGGTGCTCAGTGCACAGGGTGCTGTGTGCTCAGTACTCAGGGTGCTCAGTACTCAGGGTGCTGGGTGCTCAGTGCTCAGGGTGCTGGGTGCTCAGTGCTCAGGGTGCTGGGTGCTCAGTGCTCAGGGTGCTCGGTGCTCAGTGCTCAGGTTGCTGGGTGCTCAGTACTCAGGGTGCTGGGTGCTCAGTACTCAGGGTGCTCAGTGCTCAGTACTCAGGGTGCTCAGTGCTCAGTACTCAGGGTGCTCAGTGCTCAGGGTGCTGGGTGCTCAGTGCTCGGGGTGCTGGGTACTCAGTCCTCAGGGTGCTGGGTGCTCAGTGCTCAGGGTACTCGGTGCTCAGTGCTCAGGGTGCTGGGTGCTCAGTACTCAGTGTGCTGGGTGCTCAGTGCTCGGGGTGCTGGGTGCTCAGTACTCAGGGTGCTGGGTGCTCAATGCTCAGGGTGCTGGGTGCTCAGTGCTCAGGGTGCTCGGTGCTTAGTACTCATGGTGCTCGGTGCTTGGGGTTGCTGGGTGCTCAGTGCTTGGTGTGCTGGGTGCTCAGTGCTCGGGGTGCTGGGTGTTGAGTGCTCGGTGTGCTGGGTGCTCAGTGCTCGGGGTGCTGGGTGCTCAGTGCTCGGGGTGCTGGGTGCTCAGTACTCGGGGTGCTCGGTGCTCAGTACTCAGGGTGCTGGGTGCTCAGTGCTCTGGGTGCTGGGTGCTCAGTACTCAGGGTGCTCGGTGCTCAGTACTCAGGGTGCTGGGTGTTCAGTGCTCGGGGTGCTGGGTGCTCAATTATCAGGGTGCTGGGTGCTCAGTACGCTGGGTGCTCAGTACTCAGGGTGCTGGGTGCTCAGTACTCAGGGTGCTCGGTGCTCAGTACTCAGGGTGCTGGGTGCTCAGTGCTCGGGGTGCTGGGTGCTCATTAATCAGGGTGCTGGTTGCTCAGTACTCAGTGTGCTCAGTGCTTGGGGTGCTGGGTGCTCAGTACTCAAAGTGCTCAATGCTTGGGGTGCAGGGTGCTCAGTACTCAGGGTGCTGGTTGCTCAGTGCTCAGGGTGCTGGGTGCTGAGTACTCAGGGTGCTGGGTGCTCAGTGCTCAGGGTGCTGGGTGCTCAGTGCTCGGGGTGCTGGGTGCTCAGTGCTCCGGGTGCTGGGTGCTCAGTGCTCGGGGTGCTGGGTGCTCAGTGCTCAGTGTTCTGGGTGCTCAGTGCTCGGGGTGCTGGGTGCTCAGTGCTCGCGGTGCTCGGTGCTCACTGCTCGGGGTGCTGGGTGCTCAGTACTCGGGGTGTTCAGTGCTCAGTACTCAGGGTGCTGGGTGCTCAGTGCTCAGGGTGCTGGGTGGTCAGTGCTCGGGGTGCTGGGTGTTCGGTGCTCAGGTTTCTGGGTGCACAGGACTCGTGGTGCTGGGTGCTCAGTACTCAGGGTGCTGGGTGCTCATTGCTCGGGGTGCTGGGTGCTCAGTGCTACGGGTGCTGGGTGCTCAGTGCTCGGTGTGCTGGGTGCTCAGTGCTCTGGGCGCTGGGTGCTCAGTGCTCGGGGTGCTCGGTGCTCAGTACTCAGGGTGCTGGGTGCTCAGTGCTCAGGGTGCTCGGTGCTCAGTACTCAGGGTGCTGGGTGCTCAGTGCTCGGTGTGCTCGGTGCTCAGTACGTTGGGTGCTCAGTACTCAGGGTGCTGGGTGCTCAGTGGTCGGGGTGGTCGGTGCTCAGTACTCGGGGTGCTGGGTGCTCCGTACTCGGGGTGCTGGGTGCTCAGTGCTCAGGGTGATCTGTTCTCAGAACTCAGGGTGCTGGGTGCTCAGTGCTCGGGGTGCTGGGTGCTCAGTACTCGGGGTGCTCAGTACTCAGGGTGCTGGGTGCTCAGTACTTAGGGTGCTGGGTGCTCAGTGCTCAGGGTGCTCGGTGCTCTGTACGTTGGGTGCTCAGTACTCAGGGTGCTGGGTGCTCAGTGCTCAGGGTGCTGGGTGCTCAGTACTCAGGGTGCTGGGTGCTCAGTGCTCAGTACTCAGGTTGCTCAGTGCTCAGTGCTCGGGGTGCTGGGTGCTCAGTACTCAGGGTGCTGGGTGCTCAGTACTCAGGGTGCTGGGTGCTCAGTACTCAGGGTGCTGGGTGCTCAGTGCTCAGTACTCAGCGTGCTGGGTGCTCAGTGCTCGGGGTGCTGGGTCCTCAGTGCTCAGGGTGCTGGGTGCTCAGTACTCAGGGTGCTGGGTGCTCAGTGCTCGGGGTGCTGGGTCCTCAGTGCTCAGGGTGCTCAATGCTCAGTGCTCGGGGTGCTGGGTGCTCAGTGCTCGGGGTGCTGGGTGCTCAGTGCTCAGGGTGCTGGTTGCTCAGTACTCAGTGTGCTCAGTGCTCAGGGTGCTGGGTGCTCAGAACTCAGGGTGGTGGGTGCTCAGTACTCAGGGTGCTTGGTGCTCAGTACTCAGGGTGCTTGGTGCTCAGTACTCAGGGTGCTGGGTGCTCAGTGCTCAGGGTGCTCGGTGCTCAGTACTCATGGTGCTGGGTGCTCATTCTCGGGGTGCTGGGTGCTCAGTACTCAGGTTGCTCAGTACTCTGGGTGCACAGGGCTCAGTACTCATGGTGCTGAGTGCTCAGTACTCAGGGTGCTCGGTGCTCAGTTCTCAGGGTGCTCGGTGCTCAGTGTTTGGGGTGCTGGGTTCTCAGTACTCAGGGTGCTGGGTGCTCAGTGCTCAGGGTGCTGGGTGCTCAGTACTCAGTGCTCAGGATGCTGGATGCTCATTGCTCAGGGTGCTGGGTGCTCAGTGCTCAGGGTGCTCAGTGCTCAGTGCTCAGTACTCAGGGTGCTGGGTGCTCAGTACTCAGGGTGCTGGGTGCTCAATGCTCGGGGTACCCGGTGCTCAGTGCTCGGGGTGCTCGGTGCTCAGTACTCAGGGTGCTGAGTGCTCATTGCTCAGGGTGCTGGGTGCTCAGTGCTCAGGGTGCTGGGTGCTCAGTTCTCGGGGAGCTCGGTGCTCAGTACTCAGGGTGCTGGGTGCTCAGTACTCAGGGTGCTCAGTACTCAGTACTCAGGGTGCTGGGTGCTCAGTGCTTGGGGTGCTGGGTGCTCAGTGCTCAGTACTCAGGGTGTTGGGTGCTCAGTGCTCAGGGTGCTGGGTGCTCAGTACTCAGCGTGCTGGGTGCTCAGTACTCAGGGTGCTGGGTGCTCAGTACTCAGTATGCTGGGTGCTCAGTGCTCGGGGTACCCGGTGCTCAGTGCTCGGGGTGCTCGGTGCTCAGTACTCAGGGTGCTGAGTGCTCATTGCTCAGGGTGCTGGGTGCTCAGTGCTCAGGGTGCTAGGTGCTCAGTGCTCAGCGTGCTTGATGCTCAGTACTCAGGGTGCTGGGTGCTCAGTGCTCAGGGTGCTGGGTGCTCAGTGCTCAAAGTGCTGTGTGCTCAGTACTCACCGTGCTGGGTGCTCAGTACTCAGGGTGCTGGGTGCTCAGTACTCGGGGTGCTGGGTGCTCAGTGCTCAGGGTGCTGGGTGCTCAGTGCTCAGCGTGCTTGATGCTCAGTACTCAGGGTGCTGGGTGCTCAGTGCTTGGGGTGCTGGGTGCTCAGTACTCAGGGTGCTGGGTGCTCAGTGCTCAGGGTTCTGGGTGCTCAGTGCTCAGGGTGCTGGGAGCTCAGTACTCAGTGCTCAGTTTGCTGGGTGCTCAGTGCTCGGGCTGCAGGGTGCTCAGTGCTCAGGGTGCTGGGTGCTCAGTACTCAGGGTGCTGGGTGCACAGTGCTAGGGGTGCTGGGTGCTCAGTGCTCGGGGTCTGGGTGCTCAGTATTCAGGGTGCTGCGTGCTCAGTACTCAGGGTGCTGGGTGCTCAGTGCTCAGTGTGCTGGGTGCTCAGTTCTCTGGGTGCTGGGTGCTCAGTTCTCAGGGTGCTGGGTGCTCAGTGCTCTGGGTGCTGGGTGCTCAGTGATCGGGGTGGTGGGTGCTGAGTGCTCAGGGTGCTGGGTGCTCAGTGCTCGGGGTGCTCGGTGCTCAGTGCTCAGGGTCCTGGGTGCTCAGGGCTCGGGGTGCTCGGTGCTCAGTGCTCAGTACTCAGGGTGTTGGGTGCTCAGTGCTCAGGGTGCTGGGTGCTCAGTACTCAGCGTGGTGGGTGCTCAGTACTCAGGGTGCTGGGTGCTCAGTGCTCAGGGTGCTGGGTGCTCAGTGCTCAGGGTGCTGGGTGCTCAGTGCTCGGGGAGCTCGGTTCTCAGTACTCAGGGTGCTGGGTGCTCAGTACTCAGTGCTCGGGGTCCTGGGTGCTCGGTGCTCAGGGTGCTGGGTGCTCAGTACTCAGGGTGCTGGGTGCTCATTCTTGGGGTGCTGGGTGCTCAGTGCTCGGGGTGCATTGTGCTCAGTGCTCGGGGTGCTGGGGGCTCAGTACTCAGGGTGCTCAGTTCTCAGTACTCAGGGTGATGGGTGCTCAGTGCTCAGGGTGCTGGGTGCTCATTGCTCAGGGTGCTGGGTGCTCAGTGCTTGGGGAGCTCGGTGCTCAGTACTCAGGGTGCTGGGTGCTCAGTACTCAGTGCTCGGGGTGCTGGGTGCTCAGTGCTCGGGGTGCTCGGAGCTCAGTACTCAGGGTGCTGGGTGCTCAGTGCTCAGGGTGTTGGGTGCTCAGTGCTCCGGATGCTCAGTGCTCGGGGTGCTCGGAGCTCAGTACTCAGGGTGCTGGGTGCTCAGTGCTCAGTACTCAGGGTGCTGAGTGCTCAGTGCTCAGGGTGCTGTGTGCTCAGTGCTCAGGGTGCTGGGTGCTCAGTGCTCAGGGTGCTGGGTACTCAGTGCTCAGGGTGCTGGGTGCTCAGTACTCAGGGTGCTGGGTGCTCAGTACTCAGGGTGCTGGGTGCTCAGTGCTCGGGGTGCTATGTGCCCAGTGCTCACGGTGCTGGGTGCTCAGTGCTCGGGGTGCTCCGTGCTCAGTACTCAGGGTGCTGGGTGCTCAGTGCTCGAGGTGCTCAGTACTCAGGGTGCTGGGTGCTCAGTACTCAGGGTGCTGGGTGCTCAGTGCTCGGGGTGCTATGTGCTCAGTGCTCGCGGTGCTGGGTGCTCAGTGCTCTGGGTGCTCGGTGCTCAGTACTCAGGGTGCTGGGTGCTCAGTACTCAGGGTGCTCATTGCTCAGGATGCTGGGTGCTCAGTACTCAGGGTGCTGGGTGCTCAGTACTCAGGGTGCTGGGTGCTCAGTGCTCGGGGTGCTGGGTGCTCAGTACTCAGGGTGCTGGGGGCTCAGTACTCAGGGTGCTGGGTGCTCAGTACTCAGGTTGCTCGGTTCTCAGTACTCAGTGTGCTGGGTGCTCATTCTCGGCGTGCTGGGTGCTCATTGCTCGGGGTGCTGGGTGCTCAGTGCTACGGGTGCTGGGTGCTCAGTGCTCGGTGTGCTGGGTGCTCAGTGCTCTGGGCGCTGGGTGCTCAGTGCTCGGGGTGCTCGGTGCTCAGTACTCAGGGTGCTGGGTGCTCAGTGCTCAGGGTGATCGGTGCTCAGTACTCAGGGTGCTCAGTACTCAGGGTGCTGCATGCTCAGGGATCGGGGTGCTGGGAGTTCAGTACTCAGGGTGCTGGGTGCTCAGTGCTCGGGGTGCTGGGTGCTGAGTGCTCAGGGTGCTGGGTGCTCTGTACTCGGGGTACTCGGTGCTCAGTACTCAGGGTGCTGGGTGCTCAGTACTCAGGGTGCTGGGTGCTCAGTACTCAGGGTGCTCGCTGCTCAGTACGCAGGGTGCTGTGTGCTCAGTGCTCAGGGTGCTGGGTGCTCAGTACTCAGGGTGCTGGGTACTCAGTGCTCAGGGTGATCGGTGCTCAGTCCTCAGGGTGCTCAGTACTCAGGGTGCTGGGTGCTCAGTGCTCAGGTTGCTCAGTACTAAGGGTGCTGAGTGCTCAGTACTCAGGGTGCTGGGTGCTCAGTGCTCGGGTGCTGGGTGCTCAGTACTCAGGGTGCTGGGTGCTCAGTGCTCAGGGTGCTGGGTACTCAGTACTCAGGGTGCTGGGTGCTCAGTACTCAGGGTGCTCAGTGCTCGGGGAGCTCGGTGCTCAGTACTCAGGGTGCTGGGTGCTCAGTAGTCAGTGCTCAGGGTCCTGGGTGCTCAGCGCTCTGGGTGCTTAGTGCACAGTACTCAGGGTGCTGGCTGCTCAGTATTCAGGGTTCTCAGTGCTCGGGGTGCTGGGTGCTCAGTACTCAGGGTGCTGGGTGCTCATTCTCGGGGTGCTGGGTGCTCAGTGCTCAGGATGCTCGGTGCTCAGTACTTTTGGTGCTGGGTGCTCAGTACTCGGGGTGCTGGGTGCTCATTACTCAATGTGCTGGGTGCTCAGTGCTCGGGGTGCTCGCTGCTCAGTACTCTTGGTGCTGGGTGCTCAGTACTCAGGGTGCTGGGTGCTCAGTGCTCGGGGTTCTCGGTGCTCAGTGCTCAGGATGCTCGGTGCTCAGTACTTTTGGTGCTGGGTGCTCAGTACTCAGGGTGCTGGGAGCTCAGTGCCTGGGGTGCTCGGTGCTCAGTACTCAGGGTGCTGGGTGCTCAGGGCTCAGGATGCTGGGTGCTCAGTACTCAGGGTGCTCAGTACTCAGGACTCAGGGTGCTGGGTGCTCAGTGCTCAGGGTGCTGGGTGCTCAGTGCTCTGGGTGCTGGGTGCTCAGTACTCGGGGTGCTCGGTGCTCAGTACTCAGGGTGCTTGGTGCTCAGTACTCAGGGTGCTGGGTGCTCAGTACTCAGGGTGCTGGGTGCTCAGTACTCAGGGTGCTGGGTGCTCAGTACTCAGGCTGCTGGGTGCTCAGTGCTCAGGGTGCTGTGTGCTCAGTACTCAGGGTGCTATATGCTCAGTACTCAGGGTGCTGGGTGCTCAGTGCTCAGGGTGCTGGGTGCTCAGTGCTCGGGGTGCTCGGTGCTCAGTAGTCAGGGTGCTGGGTGCTCAGTGCTCGGGGTGCTGGGTGCTCAGTTCTCAGGGTGCTGGGTGCTCAGTACTCGGGGTGCTCGGTGCTCAGTACTCAGGGTGCTGGGTGCTCAGTACTCAGGGTGCTCGGTGCTCAGTACTCAGGGTGCTGGGTGCTCAGTGCTCATTTGCTGGGTGCTAAGTTCTCAGGGTGCTGGGTGCTCAGGGCTAGGGGTGCTGGGTGCTCAGTACTCAGGGTGCTCAGTACTCAGGGTGCTGTGTGCTCAGTGCTCAGTGCTCAGGATGCTGGATGCTCATTGCTCAGGGTGCTGGGTGCTCAGTCCTCAGGGTGCTCAGTGCTCAGTCAGGGTGCTCGGTGCTCTGTACTAAGGGTGCTCAGTGCTCAGTACTCAGGTTGCTCAGTGCTCAGTGCTCGGGGTGCTGGGTGCTCAGTACTCAGGGTGCTGGGTGCTCAGTACTCAGGGTGCTGGGTGCTCAGTGCTCAGTACTCAGCGTGCTGGGTGCTCAGTGCTCGGGGTGCTGGGTCCTCAGTGCTCAGGGTGCTGGGTGCTCAGTACTCAGGGTGCTGGGTGCTCAGTGCTCGGGGTGCTGGGTCCTCAGTGCTCAGGGTGCTCAATGCTCAGTGCTCGGGGTGCTGGGTGCTCAGTGCTCGGGGTGCTGGGTGCTCAGTGCTCAGGGTGCTGGTTGCTCAGTACTCAGTGTGCTCAGTACTCAGGGTGCTGGGTGCTCAGTACTCAGGGTGCTCAGTACTCAGTACTCAGGGTGCTGGGTGCTTAGTGCTTGGGGTGCTGGGTGCTCAGTGCTCAGTACTCAGGGTGTTGGGTGCTCAGTGCTCAGGGTGCTGGGTGCTCAGTACTCAGCGTGCTGGGTGCTCAGTACTCAGGGTGCTGGGTGCTCAGTACTCAGTGTGCTGGGTGCTCAGTGCTCGGGGTACCCGGTGCTCAGTGCTCGGGGTGCTCGGTGCTCAGTACTCAGGGTGCTGAGTGCTCATTGCTCAGGGTGCTGGGTGCTCAGTGCTCAGGGTGCTAGGTGCTCAGTGCTCAGCGTGCTTGATGCTCAGTACTCAGGGTGCTGGGTGCTCAGTGCTCAGGGTGCTGGGTGCTCAGTGCCCAAAGTGCTGGGTGCTCAGTACTCAGGGTGCTGGGTGCTCAGTACTCAGGGTGCTGGGTGCTCAGTACTCGGGGTGCTGGGTGCTCAGTGCTCAGGGTGCTGGGTGCTCAGTGCTCAGCGTGCTTGATGCTCAGTACTCAGGGTGCTGGGTGCTCAGTGCTTGGGGTGCTAGGTGCTCAGTACTCAGGGTGCTGGGTGCTCAGTGCTCAGGGTTCTGGGTGCTCAGTGCTCAGGGTGCTGGGAGCTCAGTACTCAGTGCTCAGTTTGCTGGGTGCTCAGTGCTCGGGCTGCAGGGTGCTCAGGGCTCAAAGTGCTGGGTGCTCAGTACTCAGGGTGCTGGGTGCACAGTGCTAGGGGTGCTGGGTGCTCAGTGCTCGGGGTCTGGGTGCTCAGTACTCAGGGTGCTGGGTGCTCAGTACTCAGGGTGCTGGGTGCTCAGTGCTCAGTGTGCTGGGTGCTCAGTTCTCTGGGTGCTGGGTGCTCAGTTCTCAGGGTGCTGGGTGCTCAGTGCTCTGGGTGCTGGGTGCTCAGTGATCGGGGTGATGGGTGCTGAGTGCTCAGGGTGCTGGGTGCTCAGTGCTCGGGGTGCTCGGTGCTCAGTGCTCAGGGTCCTGGGTGCTCAGGGCTCGGGGTGCTGGGTGCTCAGTGCTCAGTACTCAGGGTGTTGGGTGCTCAGTGCTCAGGGTGCTGGGTGCTCAGTACTCAGCGTGGTGGGTGCTCAGTACTCAGGGTGCTGGGTGCTCAGTGCTCAGGGTGCTGGGTGCTCAGTGCTCAGGGTGCTGGGTGCTCAGTGCTCGGGGAGCTCGGTGCTCAGTACTCAGGGTGCTGGGTGCTCAGTACTCAGTGCTCGGGGTCCTGGGTGCTCGGTGCTCAGGGTGCTGGGTGCTCAGTACTCAGGGTGCTGGGTGCTCATTCTCGGGGTGCTGGGTGCTCAGTGCTCGGGGTGCTTTGTGCTCAGTGCTCGGGGTGCTGGGGGCTCAGTACTCAGGGTGCTCGGTTCTCAGTACTCAGGGTGCTGGGTGCTCAGTGCTCAGGGTGCTGGGTGCTCAGTGCTCAGGGTGCTGGGTGCTCAGTGCTCGGGGAGCTCGGTGCTCAGTACCCAGGGTGCTGGGTGCTCAGTACTCAGTGCTCGGGGTGCTGGGTGCTCAGTGCTCGGGGTGCTGGGTGGTCAGTGCTCAGTGCTCAGGGTGCTGGGTGCTCAGTGCTCAGTGCTCAGGGTGCTGGGTGTTCAGTACTCAGGGTGCTGGGTGCTCAGTACTCAGGGTGATCTCTTCTCAGTACTCAGGGTGCTGGGTGCTCAGTGCTCGGGGTGCTGGGTGCTCAGTACTCGGGGTGCTCAGTACTCAGGGTGCTGGGTGCTCAGTACTCAGTGTGCTGGGTCCTCAGTGGTCGGGGTGGTCGGTGCTCAGTACTCGGGGTGCTGGGTGCTCATTACTCGGGGTGCTGGGTGCTCAGTGCTCAGGGAGATCTGTTCTCAGTACTCAGGGTGCTGGGTGCTCAGTGCTCGGGGTGCTGGGTGCTCAGTACTCGGGGTGCTCAGTACTCAGGGTGCTGGGTGCTCAGTACTCAGGGTGCTGGGTGCTCAGTGCTCAGGGTGCTCCGTGCTCTGTACGTTGGGTGCTCAGTACTCAGGGTGCTGGGTGCTCAGTGCTCAGGGTGCTGGGTGCTCAGTACTCAGGGTGCTCAGTACTCAGTACTCAGTACTCAGGTTGCTCAGTGCTCAGTGCTCGGGGTGCTGGGTGCTCAGTACTCAGGGTGCTGGGTGCTCAGTACTCAGGGTGCTGGGTGCTCAGTGCTCAGTACTCAGCGTGCTGGGTGCTCAGTGCTCGGGGTGCTGGGTCCTCAGTGCTCAGGGTGCTGGGTGCTCAGTACTCAGGGTGCTGGGTGCTCAGTGCTCGGGGTGCTGGGTCCTCAGTGCTCAGGGTGCTCAATGCTCAGTGCTCGGGGTGCTGGGTGCTCAGTGCTCGGGGTGCTGGGTGCTCAGTGCTCAGGGTGCTGGTTGCTCAGTACTCAGTGTGCTCAGTGCTCAGGGTGCTGGGTGCTCAGAACTCAGGGTGCTGGGTGCTCAGTACTCAGGGTGCTGGGTGCTCAGTACTCAGGGTGCTTGGTGCTCAGTACTCAGGGTGCTGGGTGCTCAGTGCTCAGGGTGCTCGGTGCTCAGTACTCATGGTGCTGGGTGCTCATTCTCAGGGTGCTGGGTGCTCAGTACTCAGGTTGCTCAGTACTCTGGGTGCACGGGGCTCAGTACTCATGGTGCTGAGTGCTCAGTACTCAGGGTGCTCGGTGCCCAGTTCTCAGGGTGCTCGGTGCTCAGTGTTTGGGGTGCTGGGTTCTCAGTACTCAGGGTGCTGGGTGCTCAGTGCTCAGGGTGCTGGGTGCTCAGTACTCAGTGCTCAGGATGCTGGATGCTCATTGCTCAGGGTGCTGGGTGCTCAGTGCTCAGGGTGCTCAGTGCTCAGTGCTCAGTACTCAGGGTGCTGGGTGCTCAGTACTCAGGGTGATGGGTGCTCAATGCTCGGGGTACCCGGTGCTCAGTGCTCGGGGTGCTCGGTGCTCAGTACTCAGGGTGCTGAGTGCTCAGTGCTCAGGGTGCTGGGTGCTCAGTGCTCAGGGTGCTGGGTGCTCAGTTCTCGGGGAGCTCGGTGCTCAGTACTCAGGGTGCTGGGTGCTCAGTACTCAGGGTGCTCAGTACTCAGTACTCAGGGTGCTGGGTGCTCAGTGCTTGGGGTGCTGGGTGCTCAGTGCTCAGTACTCAGGGTGTTGGGTGCTCAGTGCTCAGGGTGCTGGGTGCTCAGTACTCAGCGTGCTGGGTGCTCAGTACTCAGGGTGCTGGGTGCTCAGTACTCAGTATGCTGGGTGCTCAGTGCTCGGGGTACCCGGTGCTCAGTGCTCGGGGTGCTCGGTGCTCAGTACTCAGGGTGATGAGTGCTCATTGCTCAGGGTGCTGGGTGCTCAGTGCTCAGGGTGCTAGGTGCTCAGTGCTCAGCGTGCTTGATGCTCAGTACTCAGGGTGCTGGGTGCTCAGTGCTCAGGGTGCTGGGTGCTCAGTGCTCAAAGTGCTGGGTGCTCAGTACTCAGGGTGCTGGGTGCTCAGTACTCAGGGTGCTGGGTGCTCAGTACTCGGGGTGCTGGGTGCTCAGTGCTCAGGGTGCTGGGTGCTCAGTGCTCAGCGTGCTTGATGCTCAGTACTCAGGGTGCTGGGTGCTCAGTGCTTGGGGTGCTGGGTGCTCAGTACTCAGGGTGCTGGGTGCTCAGTGCTCAGGGTTCTGGGTGCTCAGTGCTCAGGGTGCTGGGAGCTCAGTACTCAGTGCTCAGTTTGCTGGGTGCTCAGTGCTCGGGCTGCAGGGTGCTCAGTGCTCAGGGTGCTGGGTGCTCAGTACTCAGGGTGCTGGGTGCACAGTGCTAGGGGTGCTGGGTGCTCAGTGCTCGGGGTATGGGTGCTCAGTATTCAGGGTGCTGGGTGCTCAGTACTCAGGGTGCTGGGTGCTCAGTGCTCAGTGTGCTGGGTGCTCAGTTCTCTGGGTGCTGGGTGCTCAGTTCTCAGGGTGCTGGGTGCTCAGTGCTCTGGGTGCTGGGTGCTCAGTGATCGGGGTGGTGGGTGCTGAGTGCTCAGGGTGCTGGGTGCTCAGTGCTCGGGGTGCTCGGTGCTCAGTGCTCAGGGTCCTGGGTGCTCAGGGCTCGGGGTGCTGGGTGCTCAGTGCTCAGTACTCAGGGTGTTGGGTGCTCAGTGCTCAGGGTGCTGGGTGCTCAGTACTCAGCGTGGTGGGTGCTCAGTACTCAGGGTGCTGGGTGCTCAGTGCTCAGGGTGCTGGGTGCTCAGTGCTCAGGGTGCTGGGTGCTCAGTGCTCGGGGAGCTCGGTTCTCAGTACTCAGGGTGCTGGGTGCTCAGTACTCAGTGCTCGGGGTCCTGGGTGCTCGGTGCTCAGGGTGCTGGGTGCTCAGTACTCAGGGTGCTGGGTGCTCATTCTCGGGGTGCTGGGTGCTCAGTGCTCGGGGTGCTTTGTGCTCAGTGCTCGGGGTGCTGGGGGCTCAGTACTCAGGGTGCTCGGTTCTCAGTACTCAGGGTGCTGGGTGCTCAGTGCTCAGGGTGCTGGGTGCTCAGTGCTCAGGGTGCTGGGTGCTCAGTGCTCGGGGAGCTCGGTGCTCAGTACTCAGGGTGCTGGGTGCTCAGTACTCAGTGCTCGGGGTGCTGGGTGCTCAGTGCTCGGGGTGCTGGGTGGTCAGTGCTCAGTGCTCAGGGTGCTGGGTGCTCAGTGCTCAGTGCTCAGGGTGCTGGTTGTTCAGTACTCAGGGTGCTGGGTGCTCAGTACTCAGGGTGATCTGTTCTCAGTACTCAGGGTGCTGGGTGCTCAGTGCTCGGGGTGCTGGGTGCTCAGTACTCGGGGTGCTCAGTACTCAGGGTGCTGGGTGCTCAGTACTCAGGGTGCTGGGTGCTCAGTGGTCGGGGTGGTCGGTGCTCAGTACTCGGGGTGCTGGGTGCTCAGTACTCGGGGTGCTGGGTGCTCAGTGCTCAGGGTGATCTGTTCTCAGTACTCAGGGTGCTGGGTGCTCAGTGCTCGGGGTGCTGGGTGCTCAGTACTCGGGGTGCTCAGTACTCAGGGTGCTGGGTGCTCAGTACTCAGGGTGCTGGGTGCTCAGTGGTCGGGGTGGTCGCTGCTCAGTACTCGGGGTGCTGGGTGCTCAGTACTCGGGGTGCTGGGTGCTCAGTGCTCAGGGTGCTGGGTGCTCAGTGCTCGGGGTGCTGGGTGCTCAGTGCTCAGGGTGCTGGCTGCTCAGTGCTCAGGGTGCTGGGTGCTCAATACTCAGGGTGCTAGGTGCTCAGTACTCAGGGTGCTCAGTGCTCAGTACTCAGCGTGCTGGGTGCTCAGTGCTCAGGGTCCTCGGTGCTCAGTACTCAGGGTGCTCAGTGCTCAGTACTCAGCGTGCTTTGTGCTCAGTGCTCAATGTGCTGGGTGCTCAGTACTCAGGGTTGCTGGGTGCTCATTACTCAGGGTGCTGGGTGCTCAGTACTCAGGGTGCTGGGTGCTCAGTGCTCGGGGTGCTCGGTGATCAGTACTCAGGGTGCTGGGTGCTCAGTGCTCAGGGTGCTGGTTACTCAGTACTCAGGGTGCTGGGTGCTCAGTGCTCAGGGTGCTGGGTGCTCAGTGCTCACGGTGCTGGGTGCTCAGTGCTCAGGGTGCTGGGTGCTCAGTCCTCAGGGTGCTGGGTGCTCAGTACTCAGGGTGTTTGGTGCTCAGTACTCAGGGTGCTCAGTGCTCAGTACTCAGGGTGCTGGTTGCTCAGTGCTCGGGGTGCTCGGTGCTCAGTACTCAGGGTGCTTGGTGCTCAGTACTCAGGGTGCTGGGTGCTCAGTACTCAGGGTGCTGGGTTTTCATTATTGGGGTGCTGGGTGCTCAGTACTCAGGGTGCTGGGTGCTCAGTGCTCAGGGTGCTGGGTGCTCAGTACTCAGGGTGCTGGGTGCTCAGTACTCAGGGTGCTCGGTGCTCAGTACTCAGGGTGCTGGGTGCTCAGTGTCCAGGGTGCTGGGTACTCAGTACTCAGGGTGCTGGGTGCTCAGTACTCAGGGTGCTGGGTGCTCAGTGCTCAGGGTGCTGGGTGCTCAGTGCTCAGGGTGCTGGGTGCTCAGTACTCAGGGTGCTGGGTGCTCAGTGCTCAGGGTGATCGGTGCTCAGTACTCAGGGTGCTGGGTGCTCAGTGCTCAGGGTGCTGGGTGCTCAGTGCTCAGGGTGCTGGGTGCTCAGTACTCAGGGTGCTGGTTGCTCAGTGCTCGGGGTGCTGGGTGCTCAGTGCTCAGGGTGATTGGTGCTCAGTACTCAGGGTGCTGGGTGCTCAGTGCTCAGGGTGCTGGGTGCTCAGTCCTCAGGGTGCTCAGTGCTCAGGGTGCTGGGTGCTCAGTGCTCGGGGTGCTGGGTGCTCAGTTCTCGGGGAGCTCGGTGCTCAGTACTCAGGGTGCTGGGTGCTCAGTACTCAGGGTGCTCAGTACTCAGTACTCAGGGTGCTGGGTGCTCAGTGCTTGGGGTGCTGGGTGCTCAGTGCTCAGGGTGCTGGGTGCTCAGTACTCAGCGTGCTGGGTGCTCAGTACTCAGGGTGCTGGGTGCTCAGTACTCAGTATGCTGGGTGCTCAGTGCTCGGGGTACCCGGTGCTCAGTGCTCGGGGTGCTCGGTGCTCAGTACTCAGGGTGCTGAGTGCTCATTGCTCAGGGTGCTGGGTGCTCAGTGCTCAGGGTGCTAGGTGCTCAGTGCTCAGCGTGCTTGATGCTCAGTACTCAGGGTGCTGGGTGCTCAGTGCTCAGGGTGCTGGGTGCTCAGTGCTCAAAGTGCTGGGTGCTCAGTACTCAGGGTGCTGGGTGCTCAGTACTCGGGGTGCTGGGTGCTCAGTGCTCAGGGTGCTGGGTGCTCAGTGCTCAGCGTGCTTGACGCTCAGTACTCAGGGTGCTGGGTGCTCAGTGCTCAGCGTGCTTGACGCTCAGTACTCAGGGTGCTGGGTGCTCAGTGCTTGGGGTGTTGGGTGCTCAGTGCTCAGGGTTCTGGGTGCTCAGTGCTCAGGGTGCTGGGAGCTCAGTACTCAGTGCTCAGTTTGCTGGGTGCTCAGTGCTCGGGCTGCAGGGTGCTCAGTGCTCAGGGTGCTGGGTGCTCAGTACTCAGGGTGCTGGGTGCTCAGTACTCGGGGTGCTGGGTGCTCAGTGCTCAGGGTGCTGGGTGCTCAGTGCTCAGCGTGCTTGATGCTCAGTACTCAGGGTGCTGGGTGCTCAGTGCTTGGGGTGCTAGGTGCTCAGTACTCAGGGTGCTGGGTGCTCAGTGCTCAGGGTTCTGGGTGCTCAGTGCTCAGGGTGCTGGGAGCTCAGTACTCAGTGCTCAGTTTGCTGGGTGCTCAGTGCTCGGGCTGCAGGGTGCTCAGTGCTCAAAGTGCTGGGTGCTCAGTACTCAGGGTGCTGGGTGCACAGTGCTAGGGGTGCTGGGTGCTCAGTGCTCGGGGTCTGGGTGCTCAGTACTCAGGGTGCTGGGTGCTCAGTACTCAGGGTGCTGGGTGCTCAGTGCTCAGTGTGCTGGGTGCTCAGTTCTCTGGGTGCTGGGTGCTCAGTTCTCAGGGTGCTGGGTGCTCAGTGCTCTGGGTGCTGGGTGCTCAGTGATCGGGGTGATGGGTGCTGAGTGCTCAGGGTGCTGGGTGCTCAGTGCTCGGGGTGCTCGGTGCTCAGTGCTCAGGGTCCTGGGTGCTCAGGGCTCGGGGTGCTGGGTGCTCAGTGCTCAGTACTCAGGGTGTTGGGTGCTCAGTGCTCAGGGTGCTGGGTGCTCAGTACTCAGCGTGGTGGGTGCTCAGTACTCAGGGTGCTGGGTGCTCAGTGCTCAGGGTGCTGGGTGCTCAGTGCTCAGGGTGCTGGGTGCTCAGTGCTCGGGGAGCTCGGTGCTCAGTACTCAGGGTGCTGGGTGCTCAGTACTCAGTGCTCGGGGTCCTGGGTGCTCGGTGCTCAGGGTGCTGGGTGCTCAGTACTCAGGGTGCTGGGTGCTCATTCTCGGGGTGCTGGGTGCTCAGTGCTCGGGCTGCTTTGTGCTCAGTGCTCGGGGTGCTGGGGGCTCAGTACTCAGGGTGCTCGGTTCTCAGTACTCAGGGTGCTGGGTGCTCAGTGCTCAGGGTGCTGGGTGCTCAGTGCTCAGGGTGCTGGGTGCTCAGTGCTCGGGGAGCTCGGTGCTCAGTACCCAGGGTGCTGGGTGCTCAGTACTCAGTGCTCGGGGTGCTGGGTGCTCAGTGCTCGGGGTGCTGGGTGGTCAGTGCTCAGTGCTCAGGGTGCTGGGTGCTCAGTGCTCAGTGCTCAGGGTGCTGGGTGTTCAGTACTCAGGGTGCTGGGTGCTCAGTACTCAGGGTGATCTCTTCTCAGTACTCAGGGTGCTGGGTGCTCAGTGCTCGGGGTGCTGGGTGCTCAGTACTCGGGGTGCTCAGTACTCAGTGTGCTGGGTGCTCAGTGGTCGGGGTGGTCGGTGCTCAGTACTCGGGGTGCTGGGTGCTCATTACTCGGGGTGCTGGGTGCTCAGTGCTCAGGGTGATCTGTTCTCAGTACTCAGGGTGCTGGGTGCTCAGTGCTCGGGGTGCTGGGTGCTCAGTACTCGGGGTGCTCAGTACTCAGGGTGCTGGGTGCTCAGTACTCAGGGTGCTGGGTGCTCAGTGCTCAGGGTGCTCGGTGCTCTGTACGTTGGGTGCTCAGTACTCAGGGTGCTGGGTGCTCAGTGCTCAGGGTGCTGGGTGCTCAGTACTCAGGGTGCTGGGTGCTCAGTGCTCAGTACTCAGGTTGCTCAGTGCTCAGTGCTCGGGGTGCTGGGTGCTCAGTACTCAGGGTGCTGGGTGCTCAGTACTCAGGGTGCTGGGTGCTCAGTGCTCAGTACTCAGCGTGCTGGGTGCTCAGTGCTCGGGGTGCTGGGTCCTCAGTGCTCAGGGTGCTGGGTGCTCAGTACTCAGGGTGCTGGGTGCTCAGTGCTCGGGGTGCTGGGTCCTCAGTGCTCAGGGTGCTCAATGCTCAGTGCTCGGGGTGCTGGGTGCTCAGTGCTCGGGGTGCTCTGTGCTCAGTGCTCAGGGTGCTGGTTGCTCAGTACTCAGTGTGCTCAGTGCTCAGGGTGCTGGGTGCTCAGAACTTAGGGTGCTGGGTGCTCAGTACTCAGGGTGCTGGGTGCTCAGTACTCAGGGTGCTTGGTGCTCAGTACTCAGGGTGCTGGGTGCTCAGTGCTCAGGGTGCTCGGTGCTCAGTACTCATGGTGCTGGGTGCTCATTCTCGGGGTGCTGGGTGCTCAGTACTCAGGTTGCTCAGTACTCTGGGTGCACGGGGCTCAGTACTCATGGTGCTGAGTGCTCAGTACTCAGGGTGCTCGGTGCCCAGTTCTCAATGTGCTCGGTGCTCAGTGTTTGGGGTGCTGGGTTCTCAGTACTCAGGGTGCTGGGTGCTCAGTGCTCAGGGTGCTGGGTGCTCAGTACTCAGTGCTCAGGATGCTGGATGCTCATTGCTCAGGGTGCTGGGTGCTCAGTGCTCAGGGTGCTCAGTGCTCAGTGCTCAGTACTCAGGGTGCTGGGTGCTCAGTACTCAGGGTGCTGGGTGCTCAATGCTCGGGGTACCCGGTGCTCAGTGCTCGGGGTGCTCGGTGCTCAGTACTCAGGGTGCTGAGTGCTCAGTGCTCAGGGTGCTGGGTGCTCAGTGCTCAGGGTGCTGGGTGCTCAGTTCTCGGGGAGCTCGGTGCTCAGTACTCAGGGTGCTGGGTGCTCAGTACTCAGGGTGCTCAGTACTCAGTACTCAGGGTGCTGGGTGCTCAGTGCTTGGGGTGCTGGGTGCTCAGTGCTCAGTACTCAGGGTGTTGGGTGCTCAGTGCTCAGGGTGCTGGGTGCTCAGTACTCAGCGTGCTGGGTGCTCAGTACTCAGGGTGCTGGGTGCTCAGTACTCAGTATGCTGGGTGCTCAGTGCTCGGGGTACCCGGTGCTCAGTGCTCGGGGTGCTCGGTGCTCAGTACTCAGGGTGCTGAGTGCTCATTGCTCAGGGTGCTGGGTGCTCAGTGCTCAGGGTGCTAGGTGCTCAGTGCTCAGCGTGCTTGATGCTCAGTACTCAGGGTGCTGGGTGCTCAGTGCTCAGGGTGCTGGGTGCTCAGTGCTCAAAGTGCTGGTTGCTCAGTACTCAGGGTGCTGGGTGCTCAGTACTCAGGGTGCTGGGTGCTCAGTACTCGGGGTGCTGGGTGCTCAGTGCTCAGGGTGCTGGGTGCTCAGTGCTCAGCGTGCTTGATGCTCAGTACTCAGGGTGCTGGGTGCTCAGTGCTTGGGGTGCTGGGTGCTCAGTACTCAGGGTGCTGGGTGCTCAGTGCTCAGGGTTCTGGGTGCTCAGTGCTCAGGGTGCTGGGAGCTCAGTACTCAGTGCTCAGTTTGCTGGGTGCTCAGTGCTCGGGCTGCAGGGTGCTCAGTGCTCAGGGTGCTGGGTGCTCAGTACTCAGGGTGCTGGGTGCACAGTGCTAGGGGTGCTGGGTGCTCAGTGCTCGGGGTCTGGGTGCTCAGTATTCAGGGTGCTGGGTGCTCAGTACTCAGGGTGCTGGGTGCTCAGTGCTCAGTGTGCTGGGTGCTCAGTTCTCTGGGTGCTGGGTGCTCAGTTCTCAGGGTGCTGGGTGCTCAGTGCTCTGGGTGCTGGGTGCTCAGTGATCGGGGTGGTGGGTGCTGAGTGCTCAGGGTGCTGGGTGCTCAGTGCTCGGGGTGCTCGGTGCTCAGTGCTCAGGGTCCTGGGTGCTCAGGGCTCGGGGTGCTGGGTGCTCAGTGCTCAGTACTCAGGGTGTTGTGTGCTCAGTGCTCAGGGTGCTGGGTGCTCAGTACTCAGCGTGGTGGGTGCTCAGTACTCAGGGTGCTGGGTGCTCAGTGCTCAGGGTGCTGGGTGCTCAGTGCTCAGGGTGCTGGGTGCTCAGTGCTCGGGGAGCTCGGTTCTCAGTACTCAGGGTGCTGGGTGCTCAGTACTCAGTGCTCGGGGTCCTGGGTGCTCGGTGCTCAGGGTGCTGGGTGCTCAGTACTCAGGGTGCTGGGTGCTCATTCTCGGGGTGCTGGGTGCTCAGTGCTCGGGGTGCTTTGTGCTCAGTGCTCGGGGTGCTGGGGGCTCAGTACTCAGGGTGCTCGGTTCTCAGTACTCAGGGTGCTGGGTGCTCAGTGCTCAGGGTGCTGGGTGCTCAGTGCTCAGGGTGCTGGGTGCTCAGTGCTCGGGGAGCTCGGTGCTCAGTACTCAGGGTGCTGGGTGCTCAGTACTCAGTGCTCGGGGTGCTGGGTGCTCAGTGCTCGGGGTGCTGGGTGGTCAGTGCTCAGTGCTCAGGGTGCTGGGTGCTCAGTGCTCAGTGCTCAGGGTGCTGGGTGTTCAGTACTCAGGGTGCTGGGTGCTCAGTACTCAGGGTGATCTGTTCTCAGTACTCAGGGTGCTGGGTGCTCAGTGCTCGGGGTGCTGGGTGCTCAGTACTCGGGGTGCTCAGTACTCAGGGTGCTGGGTGCTCAGTACTCAGGGTGCTGGGTGCTCAGTGGTCGGGGTGGTCGGTGCTCAGTACTCGGGGTGCTGGGTGCTCAGTACTCGGGGTGCTGGGTGCTCAGTGCTCAGGGTGATCTGTTCTCAGTACTCAGGGTGCTGGGTGCTCAGTGCTCGGGGTGCTGGGTGCTCAGTACTCGGGGTGCTCAGTACTCAGGGTGCTGGGTGCTCAGTACTCAGGGTGCTGGGTGCTCAGTGGTCGGGGTGGTCGCTGCTCAGTACTCGGGGTGCTGGGTGCTCAGTACTCGGGGTGCTGGGAGCTCAGTGCTCAGGGTGCTGGGTGCTCAGTGCTCGGGGTGCTGGGTGCTCAGTGCTCAGGGTGCTGGCTGCTCAGTGCTCAGGGTGCTGGGTGCTCAATACTCAGGGTGCTAGGTGCTCAGTACTCAGGGTGCTCAGTGCTCAGTACTCAGCGTGCTGGGTGCTCAGTGCTCAGGGTCCTCGGTGCTCAGTACTCAGGGTGCTCAGTGCTCAGTACTCAGCGTGCTTTGTGCTCAGTGCTCAATGTGCTGGGTGCTCAGTACTCAGGGTTGCTGGGTGCTCAGTACTCAGGGTGCTGGGTGCTCAGTACTCAGGGTGCTGGGTGCTCAGTGCTCGGGGTGCTCGGTGATCAGTACTCAGGGTGCTGGGTGCTCAGTGCTCAGGGTGCTGGTTACTCAGTACTCAGGGTGCTGGGTGCTCAGTGCTCAGGGTGCTGGGTGCTCAGTGCTCACGGTGCTGGGTGCTCAGTGCTCAGGGTGCTGGGTGCTCAGTCCTCAGGGTGCTGGGTGCTCAGTACTCAGGGTGTTTGGTGCTCAGTACTCAGGGTGCTCAGTGCTCAGTACTCAGGGTGCTGGTTGCTCAGTGCTCGGGGTGCTCGGTGCTCAGTACTCAGGGTGCTTGGTGCTCAGTACTCAGGGTGCTGGGTGCTCAGTACTCAGGGTGCTGGGTTTTCATTATTGGGGTGCTGAGTGCTCAGTACTCAGGGTGCTGGGTGCTCAGTGCTCAGGGTGCTGGGTGCTCAGTACTCAGGGTGCTGGGTGCTCAGTACTCAGGGTGCTCGGTGCTCAGTACTCAGGGTGCTGGGTGCTCAGTGTCCAGGGTGCTGGGTACTCAGTACTCAGGGTGCTTGGTGCTCAGTACTCAGGGTGCTGGGTGCTCAGTGCTCTGGGTGCTGGGTGCTCAGTGCTCAGGGTGCTGGGTGCTCAGTACTCAGGGTGCTGGGTGCTCAGTGCTCAGGGTGATCGGTGCTCAGTACTCAGGGTGCTGGGTGCTCAGTGCTCAGGGTGCTGGGTGCTCAGTGCTCAGGGTGCTGGGTGCTCAGTACTCAGGGTGCTGGTTGCTCAGTGCTCGGGGTGCTGGGTGCTCAGTGCTCAGGGTGATCGGTGCTCAGTACTCAGGGTGCTGGGTGCTCAGTGCTCAGGGTGCTGGGTGCTCAGTCCTCAGGGTGCTCAGTGCTCAGGGTGCTGGGTGCTCAGTGCTCGGGGTGCACGGTGCTCAGTACTCAGTGTGCTGAGTGCTCAGTACTCAGGGTGCTGGGTGCTCAGTACTCATGGTGCTGGGTGCTCAGTACTCAGGGGGCTGGGTGCTCAGTGCTCAGGGTGCTGGGTGCTCAGTGCTCAGGGTGCTGGGTGCTCAGTGCTCGGGGTGCTGGGTGCTCAGTGCTCGGGGTGCTGGGTGGTCAGTGCTCAGTGCTCAGGGTGCTGGGTGCTCAGTACTCAGGGTGCTGGGTGCTCAGTACTCAGGGTGCTGGGTGCTCAGTTCTCAGGGTGCTGGGTGCTCAGTACTCTGGGTGTTGGGTGCTCAGTACTCAGGGTGCTGGGTGCTCAGTGCTTGGGGTGCTGGGTGCTCAGTGCTCAGGGTGCTGGGTGCTCAGTGCTTAGGGTGCTGGGTGCTCAGTACTCAGGGTGCTGGGTGCTCAGTCCTCAGGGTGCTGGGTGCTCAGTTCTCAGGGTGCTGGGTGCTCAGTACTCTGGGTGTTGGGTGCTCAGTTCTCAGGGTGCTGGGTGCTCAGTGCTCGGGGTGCTGAGTGCTCAGTGCTCAGGGTGCTGTGTGCTCAGTGCTCAGGGTGCTGGGTGCTCAGTACTCAGGGTGCTGGGTGCTCAGTCCTCGGGGTGCTCCGTGCTCAGTGCTCAGGGTGCTGGGTGCTCAGTACTCAGGGTGCTCGGTGCTCAGTACTCAAGGTGCTGGATGCTCAGTGTTCAGGGTGCTGGGTGCTCAGTCCTCGGTGTGCTCCGTGCTCAGTGCTCAGGGTGCTGGGTGCTCAGTACTCAGGGTGCTGGGTGCTCAGTACTCAGGGTGCTGGGTGCCCAGTCCTCGGGGTGCTCCGTGCTCAGTGCTCAGGGTGCTGGGTGCTCAGTACTCAGGGTGCTCGGTGCTCAGTACTCACGGTTTTCAGTGCTCAGGGTGCTGGGTGCTCAGTACTCAGGGTGCTCAGTGCTCAGTATTCGGGGTGCTGGGTGCTCAGTACTCAGGGTGCTCAGTGCTCAGTACTCGGGGTGCTGGGTGCTCAGTGCTCAGTGTTCTCAGTGCTCAGTGCTCGGGGTGCTGGGTGCGCAGTGCTCGGGGCGCTGGGTGCTCAGTGCTCGGGGTGCTGGGTGCTCAGTACTCAGGGTGCTGTGTGCTCAGTGCTCAGTACTCAGCGTGCTGGGTGCTCAGTGCTCAGAGTGTTTGTGCTCAGTACTCAGGGTGCTGGGTGCTCAGTGCTCAGTGCTCAGGGTGCTCAGTGCTCAGGGTGCTCAGTGCTCAGGGTGCTGGGTGCTCAGGGTGCTGGGTGCTCAGTGCTCGGGGTGCTGGGTGCTCAGTGCTCAGTGCTCAGGGTGCTGGGTGCTCAGTGCTCAGTGCTCAGGGTGCTGGGTGTTCAGTACTCAGGGTGCTCTGTGCTCAGTGCTCAGGGTGCTGGGTGCTCAGTACTCAGGGTGCTGGGTGCTCAGTACTCAGGTTGCTCAGTGCTCAGTGCTCAGGGTGCTGGGTGCTCAGTGCTCAGTGCTCAGGGTGCTGGGTGTTCAGTACTCAGGGTGCTCGGTGCTCAGTGCTCAGGGTGCTGGGTGCTCAGTACTCAGGGTGCTGGGTGCTCAGTACTCAGGGTGCTGGGTGCTCAGTACTCTAGTGCTGGGTGCTCAGTACTCAGGGTGCTGGGTGCTCAGTGCTCAGGGTGCTGGGTGCTCAGTCCTCAGGGTGCTGGGTGCTCAGTACTCAGGGTGTTTGGTGCTCAGTACTCAGGGTGCTGGGTGCTCAGTGCTCAGGGTGCTGGGTGCTCAGTACTCAGGGTGCTGGGTGCTCAGTACTCTAGTGCTGGGTGCTCAGTACTCAGGGTGCTTGGTGCTCAGTACTCAGGGTGCTGGGTGCTCAGTACTCAGGGTGCTGGGTTCTCATTATTGGGGTGCTGGGTGCTCAGTACTCAGGGTGCTGGGTGCTCAGTGCTCAGGGTGCTGGGTGCTCAGTACTCAGGGTGCTGGGTGCTCAGTACTCAGGGTGCTCGGTGCTCAGTACTCAGGGTGCTGGGTGCTCAGTGCTCAGGGTGCTGGGTACTCAGTACTCAGGGTGCTGGGTGCTCAGTGCTCAGGGTGCTGGGTGCTCAGTACTCAGGGTGCTGGGTGCTCAGTACTCAGGGTGCTGGGTGCTCAGTGCTCAGGGTGATCGGTGCTCAGTACTCAGGGTGCTCAGTGCTCAGTGCTCAGGGTGCTGGGTGCTCAGTGCTCAGGGTGCTGGGTGCTCAGTACTCAGGGTGCTAGGTGCTCAGTGCTCGGGGTGCTGGGTGCTCAGTGCTCAGGGTGATCGGTGCTCAGTACTCGGGGTGCTGGGTGCTCAGTACTCATTGTGCTGGGTGCTCAGTGGTCGGGGTGGTCGGTGCTCAGTACTCGGGGTGCTGGGTGCTCATTACTCGGGGTGCTGGGTGCTCAGTGCTCAGGGTGATCTGTTCTCAGTACTCAGGGTGCTGGGTGCTCAGTGCTCGGGGTGCTGGGTGCTCAGTACTCGGGGTGCTCAGTACTCAGGGTGCTGGGTGCTCAGTACTCAGGGTGCTGGGTGCTCAGTGCTCAGGGTGCTCGGTGCTCTGTACGTTGGGTGCTCAGTACTCAGGGTGCTGGGTGCTCAGTGCTCAGGGTGCTGGGTGCTCAGTACTCAGGGTGCTGGGTGCTCAGTGCTCAGTACTCAGGTTGCTCAGTGCTCAGTGCTCGGGGTGCTGGGTGCTCAGTACTCAGGGTGCTGGGTGCTCAGTACTCAGGGTGCTGGGTGCTCAGTGCTCAGTACTCAGCGTGCTGGGTGCTCAGTGCTCGGGGTGCTGGGTCCTCAGTGCTCAGGGTGCTGGGTGCTCAGTACTCAGGGTGCTGGGTGCTCAGTGCTCGGGGTGCTGGGTCCTCAGTGCTCAGGGTGCTCAATGCTCAGTGCTCGGGGTGCTGGGTGCTCAGTGCTCGGGGTGCTGGGTGCTCAGTGCTCAGGGTGCTGGTTGCTCAGTACTCAGTGTGCTCAGTGCTCAGGGTGCTGGGTGCTCAGAACTCAGGGTGCTGGGTGCTCAGTACTCAGGGTGCTGGGTTCTCAGTACTCAGGGTGCTTGGTGCTCAGTACTCAGGGTGCTGGGTGCTCAGTGCTCAGGGTGCTCGGTGCTCAGTACTCATGGTGCTGGGTGCTTATTCTCGGGGTGCTGGGTGCTCAGTACTCAGGTTGCTCAGTACTCTGGGTGCACGGGGCTCAGTACTCATGGTGCTGAGTGCTCAGTACTCAGGGTGCTCGGTGCCCAGTTCTCAGGGTGCTCGGTGCTCAGTGTTTGGGGTGCTGGGTTCTCAGTACTCAGGGTGCTGGGTGCTCAGTGCTCAGGGTGCTGGGTGCTCAGTACTCAGTGCTCAGGATGCTGGATGCTCATTGCTCAGGGTGCTGGGTGCTCAGTGCTCAGGGTGCTCAGTGCTCAGTGCTCAGTACTCAGGGTGCTGGGTGCTCAGTACTCAGGGTGCTGGGTGCTCAATGCTCGGGGTACCCGGTGCTCAGTGCTCGGGGTGCTCGGTGCTCAGTACTCAGGGTGCTGAGTGCTCAGTGCTCAGGGTGCTGGGTGCTCAGTGCTCAGGGTGCTGGGTGCTCAGTTCTCGGGGAGCTCGGTGCTCAGTACTCAGGGTGCTGGGTGCTCAGTACTCAGGGTGCTCAGTACTCAGTACTCAGTATGCTGGGTGCTCAGTGCTCAGGGTGCTAGGTGCTCAGTGCTCAGCGTGCTTGATGCTCAGTACTCAGGGTGCTGGGTGCTCAGTACTCAGTATGCTGGGTGCTCAGTGCTCGGGGTACCCGGTGCTCAGTGCTCGGGGTGCTCGGTGCTCAGTACTCAGGGTGCTGAGTGCTCATTGCTCAGGGTGCTGGGTGCTCAGTGCTCAGGGTGCTAGGTGCTCAGTGCTCAGCGTGCTTGATGCTCAGTACTCAGGGTGCTGGGTGCTCAGTGCTCAGGGTGCTGGGTGCTCAGTGCTCAAAGTGCTGGGTGCTCAGTACTCAGGGTGCTGGGTGCTCAGTACTCAGGGTGCTGGGTGCTCAGTACTCGGGGTGCTGGGTGCTCAGTGCTCAGGGTGCTGGGTGCTCAGTGCTCAGCGTGCTTGACGCTCAGTACTCAGGGTGCTGGGTGCTCAGTGCTTGGGGTGTTGGGTGCTCAGTACTCAGGGTGCTGGGTGCTCAGTGCTCAGGGTTCTGGGTGCTCAGTGCTCAGGGTGCTGGGAGCTCAGTACTCAGTGCTCAGTTTGCTGGGTGCTCAGTGCTCGGGCTGCAGGGTGCTCAGTGCTCAGGGTGCTGGGTGCTCAGTACTCAGGGTGCTGGGTGCACAGTGCTAGGGGTGCTGGGTGCTCAGTGCTCGGGGTCTGGGTGCTCAGTATTCAGGGTGCTGGGTGCTCAGTACTCAGGGTGCTGGGTGCTCAGTGCTCAGTGTGCTGGGTGCTCAGTTCTCTGGGTGCTGGGTGCTCAGTTCTCAGGGTGCTGGGTGCTCAGTGCTCTGGGTGCTGGGTGCTCAGTGATCGGGGTGGTGGGTGCTGAGTGCTCAGGGTGCTGGGTGCTCAGTGCTCGGGGTGCTCGGTGCTCAGTGCTCAGGGTCCTGGGTGCTCAGGGCTCGGGGTGCTGGGTGCTCAGTGCTCAGTACTCAGGGTGTTGGGTGCTCAGTGCTCAGGGTGCTGGGTGCTCAGTACTCAGCGTGGTGGGTGCTCAGTACTCAGGGTGCTGGGTGCTCAGTGCTCAGGGTGCTGGGTGCTCAGTGCTCAGGGTGCTGGGTGCTCAGTGCTCGGGGAGCTCGGTTCTCAGTACTCAGGGTGCTGGGTGCTCAGTACTCAGTGCTCGGGGTCCTGGGTGCTCGGTGCTCAGGGTGCTGGGTGCTCAGTACTCAGGGTGCTGGGTGCTCATTCTCGGGGTGCTGGGTGTTCAGTGCTCGGGGTGCTTTGTGCTCAGTGCTCGGGGTGCTGGGGGCTCAGTACTCAGGGTGCTCGGTTCTCAGTACTCAGGGTGCTGGGTGCTCAGTGCTCAGGGTGCTGGGTGCTCAGTACTCAGGGTGCTGGGTGCTCAGTACTCAGTGCTCGGGGTGCTGGGTGCTCAGTGCTCGGGGTGCTGGGTGGTCAGTGCTCAGTGCTCAGGGTGC